>NW_026612139.1:5000-12500 GCF_029931775.1 Euleptes europaea
TAACCCTAACCCTAACCTCTAACCCTAACTTTAACCCTAACCCTAAACCTAACCCTAATTCAACCCTAACCCTAACCCTAACCCTGAACCCTAACCCTAACCCTAACCCTAACCCTAACCCTAACCCTAACCCTAACCCTAACCCTAACCCTAACCCTAACCCTAACCCTAAAACTAACCCTAACCCTAACCCTAATTCAACCTTAACCCTAACCCTAACCCTTACTTGTAACGCCAGCTTAAACCCTAACCCTAACCATAATTCAACCCTATCCTCTAACCCTAACTTTAACCCTAACCCTAATTCAACCCTAACCCTTACCCTGACATCTAACCCTAACTTTAACCCTAACCCTAACCCTAATTCAACCCTAACCCTAACCCTAACCCAAAACCCTAACCCTAACCCAATCCTAACCTTAACCCTAACCCTAACCCTAACCGTAACCCTAAACCTAAATCTAACCCTAACCCTAACCCTAACCCTAACCCTAACCCTAACGCTAACGCTAACCCTAACCCTAACCCTAACCCTAACCCTAATTCAACCCTAACCCTAACCCTATCCCTTACCTCTAAACCTAACTAACGCTAACCCTAACATCTAACCCTAACTTTAACCCTTACACTATCCCTAACCCTAACCTCTAACACTAACTTTAACCCTAACCCTAACCCAAATTCAACCCTAACCCTAACCCTAACCCTAACTTTAACCCTAACCCTAACCCAAACCCTAACCCTAAACTCTAACCCTAACTTTAACCATAACCCTAAACCTAATCCAAATGAACCCTAACCATAACCCTAAACCCAAACCCTAACCCTAACCCTAACCCTAACCCTAACCCTAACCCTAACCCTAACCCTTACCCTAACCCTAACGCTTACCTAACTGAAATGAACCCAAACCATAACCATAAACCCTAACCCTAACCCTAACATCTAACCATAACTTTAACCCTTACCCTATCCCTAACCCTAACCTCTAACTTTAACCCTAACTCTAACTCAAATTCAACCCTAACCCTAACCCTAACCCTAACCCTAACCTCTAACCCTAACTTTAACCCTAACCCTAAACCTAACCCTAATTCAACCCTAACCCTAACCCTCAACCCTAACCCTAACCCTAACCCTAACCCTAACCCTAACCCTAACCCTAAAACTAACCCTAACCCTAACCCTAATTCAACCCTAACCCTAACCCTAACCCTTACTTGTAACGCCAGCTTAAACCCTAACCCTAACCATAATTCAACCCTATCCTCTAACCCTAACTTTAACCCTAACCCTAATTCAACCCTAACCCTAACCCTGACATCTAACCCTAACTTTAACTCTAACCCTAACCCTAATTCAACCCTAACCCTAACCCTAACCCTAACCCTAACCCTAACCCTAACGCTAACGCTAACGCTAACCCTAACCCTAACCCTAACCCTAACCCTAACCCTAATTCAACCCTAACCCTAACCCTATCCCTTACCTCTAAACCTAACTAACCCTAACCCTAACATCTAACCCTAACTTTAACCCTTACACTAGCCCTAACCCTAACCTCTAACACTAACTTTAACCCTAACCCTAACCCAAATTCAACCCTAACCCTAACCCTAACCCTAACTTTAACCCTAACCCTAACCCTAACCCTAACCCTAACCCTAACCCTAAACTCTAACCCTAACTTTAACCATAACCCTAAACCTAATCTAAATGAACCCTAACCATAACCCTAAACCCAAACCCTAACCCTAACCCTAACCTCTAACACTAACTTTAACCCTAACCCTAACACTAACCTCTAACACTAACTTTAACCCTAACCCTAACCCAAATTCAAACCTAACCCTAACCCTAACCCTAACTTTAACCCTAACCCTAACCCTAACCCTAACCCAAACCCTAACCCTAACCCTAACCCTAACCCAAACCCTAACCCAAATTCAAACCAAACCGTAACCCTAACCCTAACCCTAACCCTAACCCTAACCCTAACCCTAACTTTAACCCTAACGCTAACACAAACCCTACCCTAAACCTAACCCAAACGCTAACCTAACCCTAACCCTAACCCTAAACCTAATCCCTAACCCTAACTCTAAAACTAACCCTAACCCTATCCCTAATTTAACCCTAACCCTAACCCTAACCTCTAAACCCAACTTTAACCGTAACCCTAACCCTAACCCTAACCCTAATTCAACCTTAACCCTGAACCCTAACCCTAACCCTAACCCTAACCCTAACCCTAACCCTAACCCTAACCTAACCCTAACCCTAACCCTCACCCTCACCCTCACCCTCACCCTAACGCTTACCTAACTGAAATGAACCCAAACCATAACCATAAACCCTAACCCTAACCCTAACATCTAACCCTAACGTTAACCCTTACCCTATCCCTAACCCTAACCTCTAACTTTAAACCTAACCCTAACCCAAATTCAAACCTAACCCTAACCCTAACCCTAACCCTAACTTTAACCCTAACCCTAAAACTAACCCTAATTCAACCCTAACCCTAACCCTGAACCCTAACCCTAACCCTAACCCTAACCCTAACCCTAACCCTAAAACTAACCCTAACCCTAACCCTAATTCAACCCTAACCCTAACCCTAACGCTTACCTAACCCAAGTGAACCCAAACCATAACCATAAACCCTAACCCTAACCCTAACATCTAACCCTAACTTTAACCCTTACCCTATCCCTAACCCTAACCTCTAACTTTAAACCTAACCCTAACCCAAATTCAAACCTAACCCTAACCCTAATCCTAACCCTAACTTTAACCCTAACCCTAACCCTAACCCTAACCCTAACCCTAACCCTAACCCTAACCCTAACCCTAACCCTAACCCTAACCCTAACCCTAACCCTAACCCTAACCCTAACCCTAACCCTAACCCAAACCCTAACCCTAACCCAAATTCAAAACTAACCCTAACCCTAACCCTAACCCTAACTTTAACCCTATCGCTAACCCAAACCCTAACCCTAAACCTAACCCTAACACTTATCCAACCCTCACCCTAACCCTAACCCTAACCCTAACCCTAATCCCTAACCCTAACTCTAAAACTAACCCTAACCCTAACCATAATTCAACCGTAACCCTAACCCTAACCTCTAAACCCAACTTTAACCGTAACCCTAACCCTAACCCTAACCCTAATTCAACCTTAACCCTGAACCCTAACCCTAACCCTAACCCTAACCCTAACCCTAACCCTAACTCTAACCCTAACCCTAACCCTAACCCTAACCCTAACCCTAACCCTAACCCTAACCCAAACCCTAACCCTAACCCAAATTCAAAACAAACCCTAACCCTAACCCTAACCCTAACTTTAACCCTATCGCTAACCCAAAACCCTAACCCTAAACCTAACCCTAACACTTATCCAACCCTCACCCTAACCCTAACCCTAATCCCTAACCCTACCTCTAAAACTAAATCTAACCCTAACCCTAATTCAACCCTAACCCTAACCCTAACCCTAACCTCTAACCCTTACTTTAACCGTAACCCTAACCCTAACCCTAACCCTAATTCAAACCTAACCCTGAACCCTAACCCTAATCCTAACCCTAACCCTAACCCTAACCCTAACCCTAACCCTAACCCTAACCCTAACCCTAATCCTAACCCTAACCCTAACCCTAACCCTAACCCTAACCCTAACCCTAAAACTAACCCTAACCCTAACCCAAACCCTAACCCTAACCCTAACCCTAACCCTAACCCTAAACCTAACCCTAACCCTAAAACTAACCCTAACCCTAACCCTAACCCTAACCCTAACCCAAACCCCCTAACCCTAACCCTAACCCCAACCCTAACCCTAACCCTAACCCTAACCCTAACCCTAACCCTAACCCTAACCCTAACCCTAAACCTAAACCTAACTAACCCTAACCCTAACCCTAACCCTAACCCTAACCCTAACCCTAACCCTAACCCTAACCCTAACCCTAACCCTAACCCTAACCCTAACCCTAACCCTAATTCAACCCTAACCCTTACCTCTAAACCTAACTCTAACCCTAACCCTAACACTAACGGTAACCCTAACCCTAACCCTTACCCTAACCCTAACCCTAACCCTAACCCTAACCCTAACCCTAACCCTAACCCTAACCCTAACCCTAACCCTAACCCTAACGCTAACCCTAACCCTAACCCTAACCTCTAACTCTAACCCTAACCCTAACCTCTAACCCTAACTTTTACCCTAAACCTAACCCTAATTCAATCCCATCCCTAACACTAACCCTATCCCTAACTTGTAACCCTAGCTTAAACCCTAACCCTAACCCTAATTCAACCCTAACCTAACCCTAACTTTAACCCTAACCATAACCCAAATTCAAACCTAACCCTAACCCTAACCCTAACCCTAACCCTAACCTAACCCTAACCCAAACCTTAACGCTAACCCTAACCCTAACCCTAACCCTAACCCTAACGCTAACCCTAACCCTAACCCTAACCTCTAAGCCTAACTTTAACTCTAACCCTAACCCTAACCTGTAACACTAACTTTAACCCTAACCCTAACCCAAATTCAAACCTAACCCTAACCCTAACCCTAACTTTAACCCTAACCCTAACCCTAACACTAACCCTAACCCTAACCCTAACCCTAACCCTAACCCTAACCCTAACACTAACCCTAACCCTAACCTCTAACCCTAACTTTAACCCTAACCGTTACCCTATAAATTCAAACCTAACCCTAAACCTAACCGTTACGCTAACCCTAATCCTAACCCTAACCCTAACCCTAACCCTAACCCTAACGCTTACGTAACCCAAATGAACCCAAACCATAATCATAAACCCTAACCCTAAAATCTAAACCTCACTTTAACCCTTACCCTATCCCTAACCCTAACCTCTAACTTTAACCCTAACCCTAACCCAAATTCAAACCTAACCCTAACCCTAACCCTAAAACTAACCCTAACCCTCACCCTAACCCTAACTTTAACCCTAACCCTAACCTTAACCCTAACCCAAACCCTAACCCTAACCCAAATTCAAACCTAACCCTAACCCTAAACCTAACTTTAACCCTAACGCTAGCCCAAACCCTAACCCTAAACCTAAAGCTTACCTAACCCTAACCCTAACCCTAATCCCTAACCCTAACTCTAAAACTAACTCTAACCCTAACCCTAAGCCTAATTCAACCCTAACCCTAACCCTAATTCAACCCTAACCATAACCCTAAACCCTAACCCTAACCCTAACCTCTAACACTAACTTTTACCCTAACCCAAACCTCTAACACTAACTTTAACTCTAACCCTAACCCTAACCTGTAACACTAACTTTAACCCTAACCCTAACACTAACCCAAATTCAAACCTTACCCTAACCCTAACCCTATCTTTAACCCTAACCCTAACCCTAACCCTAACCCTAACACTAACACTAACACTAACCCTAACCCTAACCTCTAACCCTAACCCTAACCCCAATTCAAACCTAACCCTAACCCTAACCCTAACCCTAACCCTAACCCTAACTTTAACCCTAACCCTAACCCTAACCCTAACCCTAACCCTAACACTAATCCTAACCCTAACTTTAACCCTAACCCTAACCCCAATTCAAACCTAACCCTAACCCTAACCCTAACACTAACCCTAACATTAACCCTAACCCTAACCCTAACCCTAACCCTAACCCTAACCCTTACCCTAACCCTAAACCTAACCCTAACCCTAAACCTAACCCTAACACTAACCCTTACCCTAATTCAACCCTAACCCTAACCCTATTCCTTACCTCTAAACCTAACTAACCCTAACCCTAACCCTAACCCTAACATCTAACCCTAACCCTAACCCTTATTCTATCCCTAACCCTAACCTCTAACACTAACTTTAACCCTAACCCTAACCCAAATTCAACCCTAACCCTAACCCTAACCCTGACTTTAACCATAACCCTAACCCTAACCCTAAACTCTAACCCTAAGTTAAACCATAGCCCTAAACCAAACCCAAATGAACCCTAACCATAACCCTAAACCCTAACCCTAACCCTAACCTCTAACACTAACTTTAACCCTAACCCTAACCCTAACCTCTAACACTAACTTTAACCCTAACCCTAACCCAAATTCAAACGTAATCCTAACCCTAACCCTAACCCTAACCCTAACCCTAACCCTAACCCTAACCCTAACGCTAACCCTAACCCTAACCCTAACCCTAACCCTAACCCTAACGTTTACCTAACCCAAATGAACCCAAACCATAACCATAAACCCTAACCCTAACCCTAACCCTAACTTTAACCCTAACGCTAACCCTAAACCTAACCATAACCCTAACCCTAACCCTAAAACTAACCCTAACCCTAACCCTAACCCTAACCCTAACCCTAACCCTAACCCTAACCCTAACCCTAACCCTAACCCTAACCCTAATTCAACCCTAACCCTAACCCTAACCTCTAAACCTAACTTTAACCCTAACCCTAACGCTAACCCGAACCCTAACCTCTAACCCTAACTTTAACTCTAACCCTAACCCTAACCTGTAACACTAACTTTAACCCTAACCCTAACCCAAATTCAAACCTAACCCTAAACCTAACCCTAAATCTAACTTAAACCCTAACCCTAACCCTAATTCAACCTGACCTCTAACCCCAACCTGAACCCTAACCCTAACCCTAACCCTAACCCTAACCCTAATCCTATCGCTAACCCTAACCCTAACCCTAACCCTAACCCTAACCCTAACCCCAACCCTAACCTCTAACCCTAAACCTAACCCTAACCCTAACCTCTAACCCTAACTTTAATCCTAACCCTAACCCTAACCCTAACCCAAATTCAACCCTAACCCTAACCCTGAACCCTGAACCCTGAACCCTGAACCCTGAACCCTAACCCTAACCCTAACCCTAACCCTAACCCTAACCCTAACCCTAACCCTAACCCTAACCCTAACCCTAACCCTAACCCTAACCCTAAAACTAACCCTAACCCTAACCCTAACCCTAACCCTAACCCCTAACCCTAACCCTAACCCTAACGCTAACCCTAACCCTAACCCTAACCTCTAAGCCTAACTTTAACTCTAACCCTAACCCTAACCTGTAACACTAACTTTAACCCTAACCCTAACCCAAATTCAAACCTAACCCTAACCCTAACCCTAACTTTAACCCTAACCCTAACCCTAACCCTAACACTAACCCTAACCCTAACCCTAACCCTAACCCTAACCCTAACCCTAACCCTAACCCTAACCCTAACCCTAACCCTAACGCTAACCCTAACCCTAACCCTAACACTAACCCTAACCCTAACCTCTAACCCTAACTTTAACCCTAACCCTTACCCTATAAATTCAAACCTAACCCTAAACCTAACCGTTACGCTAACCCTAATCCTAACCCTAACCCTAACCCTAACCCTAACCCTAACCCTAACCCTAACCCTAACGCTTACGTAACCCAAATGAACCCAAA
>NW_026612139.1:15000-20000 GCF_029931775.1 Euleptes europaea
CATCTAACCCTAACTTTAATCCTAACCTCTAACCCTAACTTTAACCCTAAACCTAGCCCTAATTCAACCCTAACCCTAAACCTAACTTTTAACCCTAGCTTAAACCCTAACCCTAACCCTAACCATAATTCAACCCTAACCTCTCACCCAAACTTTTACCCTAAACTTATAAATTCAAACCAAACCCTAACCCTAACCGTAACCCTAACCCTAACCCTAACGCTAACGCTAACCCTAACCCTAACCCTAACCCTAACCCTAACCCTAACCCTAACCCTAACCTAACCCTAACCCTAACCCTAACCCTAACCCTAACCCTAACCCTAACCCTAACCCTAATCCTAACCCTAACCCTAACCCTAACCCTAACGCTTACCTAACTGAAATGAACCCAAACCATAACCATAAACCCTCACCCTAACCCTAACATCTAACCCTAACTTTAACCCTTACCCTATCCCTAACCCTAACCTCTAACTTTAACCCTAACCCTAACTCAAATTGAACCCTAACCCTAACCCTAACCCTAACCTCTAACCCTAACTTTAACCCTAACCCTAAACCTAAACCTAATTCAACCCTAACCCTAACTCTGAACCCTAACCCTAACCCTAACCCTAACCCTAACCCTAACCCTAACACTAACCCTAACCCTAACCCTAACCCTAACCCTAACCCTAACCCTAAAACTAACCCTAACCCTAACCCTAATTCAACCCTAACCCTAACCCTAACCCTTACTTGTAACGCCAGCTTAAACCCTAACCCTAACCATAATTCAACCCTATCCTCTAACCCTAACTTTAACCCTAACCCTAATTCAACCCTAACCCTAACCCTGACATCTAACCCTAACTTTAACCCTAACCCTAACCCTAATTCAACCCTAACCCTAACCCTAACCCAAAACCCTAACCCTAACCCAATCCTAACCCTAACCCTAACCCTAACCCTAACCCTAACCCTAACCCTAACCCTAACCCTAACCCTTACCGTAACCCTAAACCTAACCCTAACCCTAACCCTAACCCTAACCCTAACCCTAACCCTAACCCTAACCCTAACCCTAACCCTAACCCTAACCCTAACCCTAACCCTAACCCTAACCCTAACCCTAACCCTAATTCAACCCTAACCCTAACCCTATCCCTTACCTCTAAACCTAACTAACCCTAACCCTAACATCTAACCCTAACTTTAACTCTTACACTATCCCTAACCCTAACCTCTAACACTAACTTTAACCCTAACCCTAACACAAATTCAACCCTAACCCTAACCCTAACCCTAACTTTAACCCTAACCCTAACCCTAACCCTAACCCTAACCCTAAACTCTAACCCTAACTTTAACCATAACCCTAAACCTAATCCAAATGAACCGTAACCATAACCCTAAAACCAAACCCTAACCCTAACCCTAACCCTAACCCTAACCCTAACCCTAACCCTAACCCTAACCCTAACCCTAACCCTAACCCTAACCCTAACCCTAACCCTAACCCTAACCCTAACCCTAACCCTAACGCTTACCTAACTGAAATGAACCCAAACCATAACCATAAACCCTAACCCTAACCCTAACATCTAACCCTAACTTTAACCCTTACCCTATCCCTAACCCTAACCTCTAACTTTAACCCTAACTCTAACTCAAATTCAACCCTAACCCTAACCCTAACCTCTAACCCTAACTTTAACCCTAACCCTAAACCTAACCCTAATTCAACCCTAACCCTAACCCTGAACCCTAACCCTAACCCTAACCCTAACCCTAACCCTAACCCTAACCCTAACCCTAACCCTAAAACTAACCCTAACCCTAACCCTAATTCAACCCTAACCCTAACCCTAACCCTTACTTGTAACGCCAGCTTAAACCCTAACCCTAACCATAATTGAACCCTATCCTCTAACCCTAACTTTAACCCTAACCCTAATTCAACCCTAACCCTAACCCTGACATCTAACCATAACTTTAACCCTAACCCTAACCCTAATTCAACCCTAACCCTAACCCTAACCCTAACCCTAACCCTAACGCTAACGCTAACCCTAACCCTAACCCTACCCTAACCCTAACCCTAACCCTAACCCTAACCCTAATTCAACCCTAACCCTAACCCTATCCCTTACCTCTAAACCTAACTAACCCTAACCCTAACATCTAACCCTAACTTTAACCCTTACACTATCCCTAACCCTAACCTCTAACACTAACTTTAACCCTAACCCTACCCCAAATTCAACCCTAACCCTAACCCTAACTTTAACCCTAACCCTAACCCTAACCCTAACCCTAACCCTAACCCTAAACTCTAACCCTAACTTTAACCATAACCCTAAACCTAATCCAAATGAACCCTAACCATAACCCTAAACCCAAACCCTAACCCTAACCCAAATTCAAACGTAATCCTAACCCTAACCCTAACCCTAACCCTAACCCTAACCCTAACCCTAACCCTAACGCTAACCCTAACCCTAACCCTAACCCTAACGTTTACCTAACCCAAATGAACCCAAACCATAACCATAAACCCTAACCCTAACCCTAACCCTAACTTTAACCCTAACGCTAACCCTAACGCTAACCCTAACCCTAACCCTAACCCTATAACTAACCCTAACCCTAACCCTAACCCTAACCCTAACCCTAACCCTAACCCTAACCCTAACCCTAACCCTAACCCTAACCTAACCCTAACCCTAACCCTAATTCAACCCTATCCCTAACCCTAACCTCTAAACCTAACTTTAACCCTAACCCTAACGCTAACCCTAACCCGAACCCTAACCTCTAACCCTAACTTTAACTCTAACCCTAACCCTAACCTGTAACACTAACTTTAACCCTTACCCTAACCCAAATTCAAACCTAACCCTAAACCTAACTCTAAATCTAACTTAAACCCTAACCCTAACCCTAATTCAACCCTGACCTCTAACCCCAAACCTGAACCCTAACCCTAACCCTAACCCTAATCCTATCCCTAACCCTAACCCTAACCCTAACCCTAACCCTAACCCTAACCCTAACCCTAACCCCAACCCTAACCTCTAACCCTAAACCTAACCCTAACCCTAACCTCTAACCCTAACTTTAATCCTAACCCTAACCCTAACCCAAATTCAACCCTAACCCTAACCCTGAACCCTGAACCCTGAACCCTGAA
This sequence comes from Euleptes europaea, assembly GCF_029931775.1. Classification (NCBI taxonomy): domain Eukaryota; kingdom Metazoa; phylum Chordata; class Lepidosauria; order Squamata; family Sphaerodactylidae; genus Euleptes; species Euleptes europaea. The sequence goes on from NW_026612139.1 coordinate 18,176, forward strand.
CCCTAACCCTAACCCTAACCCTAACCCTAACCCTAACCCTAACCCTAAACCTAACCCTAACCCTAACCCTAACCCTAACCCTAAAACTAACCCTAACCCTAACCCTAACCCTAACCCTAACCCTAACCCTAACCCTAACCCTAACCCTAATTCAACCCTAACCCTAACCCTAACCTCTAAACCTAACTTTAACCCTAACCCTAACGCTAACCCTAACCCGAACCCTAACCTCTAACCCTAACTTTAACTCTAACCCTAACCCTAACCTGTAACACTAACTTTAACCCTAACCCTAACCCAAATTCAAACCTAACCCTAAACCTAACCCTAACTCTAACTTTAACCCTAACCCTAACCCTAACCCTAACCCTAACCCTAACCCTAACCCTAACCCTAACCCTAACCCTAACCCTAACCCTAACCCTAACCCTAACCCTAACATCTAACCCTAACTTTAATCCTAACCTCTAACCCTAACTTTAACCCTAAACCTAACCCTAATTCAACCCTAACCCTAACCCTAACTTTTAACCCTAGCTTAAACCCTAACCCTAACCCTAACCATAATTCAACCCTAACCTCTCACCCAAACTTTTACCCTAAACTTATAAATTCAAACCAAACCCTAACCCTAACCGTAACCCTAACCCTAACCCTAACGCTAACGCTAACCCTAACCCTAACCCTAACCCTAACCCTAACCCTAACCCTAACCCTAACCCTAACCCTAACCCTAACCCTAACCCTAATCCTAACCCTAACCCTAACCCTAACCCTAACGCTTAACTAACTGAAATGAACCCAAACCATAACCATAAACCCTCACCCTAACCCTAACATCTAACCCTAACTTTAACCCTTACCCTATCCCTAACCCTAACCTCTAACTTTAACCCTAACCCTAACTCAAATTGAACCCTAACCCTAACCCTAACCCTAACCTCTAACCCTAACTTTAACCCTAACCCTAAACCTAAACCTAATTCAACCCTAACCCTAACTCTGAACCCTAACCCTAACCCTAACCCTAACCCTAACCCTAACCCTAACCCTAACCCTAACCCTAACCCTAACCCTAACCCTAAAACTAACCCTAACCCTAACCCTAATTCAACCCTAACCCTAACCCTAACCCTTACTTGTAACGCCAGCTTAAACCCTAACCCTAACCATAATTCAACCCTATCCTCTAACCCTAACTTTAACCCTAACCCTAATTCAACCCTAACCCTAACCCTGACATCTAACCCTAACTTTAACCCTAACCCTAACCCTAATTCAACCCTAACCCTAACCCTAACCCAAAACCCTAACCCTAACCCAATCCTAACCCTAACCCTAACCCTAACCCTAACCCTAACCCTAACCCTAACCCTAACCCTAACCCTAACCCTAACCCTAACCCTAACCCTTACCGTAACCCTAAACCTAACCCTAACCCTAACCCTAACCCTAACCCTAACCCTAACCCTAACCCTAACCCTAACGCTAACCCTAACCCTAACCCTAACCCTAACCCTAACCCTAATTCAACCCTAACCCTAACCCTATCCCTTACCTCTAAACCTAACTAACCCTAACCCTAACATCTAACCCTAACTTTAACCCTTACACTATCCCTAACCCTAACCTCTAACACTAACTTTAACCCTAACCCTAACCCAAATTCAACCCTAACCCTAACCCTAACCCTAACTTTAACCCTAACCCTAACCCTAACCCTAACCCTAACCCTAACCCTAAACTCTAACCCTAACTTTAACCATAACCCTAAACCTAATCCAAATGAACCGTAACCATAACCCTAAAACCAAACCCTAACCCT
>NW_026612139.1:37500-42500 GCF_029931775.1 Euleptes europaea
AACCCTAACGCTTACCTAACCCAAATGAACCCAAACCATAACCATAAACCCTAACCCTAACATCTAACCCTAACTTTAACCCTTACCCTATCCCTAACCCTAACCTCTAACTTTAACCATAACCCTAACCCAAATCAAACCTAACCCTAACCCTAACCCTAACCCTAACCCTAACCCTAACTTTAACCCTAACCCTAACCCTAACCTCTAACCCTAACTTTAACTCTAACCCTAACCCTAACCTTTAACACTAACTTTAACCCTAACCCTAACCCAAATTCAAACCTAACCCTAACCCTAACCCTAACCCTAACTTTAACCCTAACCCTAACCCTAACCCTAACCCTAACCCTAACCCTAACCCTAACCCTAACCCTAACACTAAACCCTACCTCTAACCCTAACTTTAACCCTAAAGCTAACCCTAATTCAACCCTAACCCTAACCCTAACTTGTAACCCTAGCTTAAACCCTAACCCTAACCATAACTCAACCTAACCTCTAACCCTAACTTTAACCCTTACCCTAACCCAAATACAAATCTTACCCTAACCGTAACCCATAAACCATAACCATAAACCCTAACCCTAACCCTAACATCTAACCCTAACTTTAAACCTTACCCTATCCCTAACCCTAACCTCTAACCTATAACTTTAAACCTAACCATAACCCAAATTCAAACCTAACCTAACCCTAACCCTAACCCTAAGCCTAACTCTAACGCTACCCTAACCCTAACCCTAATCCTAACCCTAACCCTACCGCTTACCTAACCCAAATGAACCCAAACCATAACCATAAACCCTAACCCTAACCCTAACATCTAACCCTAACTTTAACCCTTACTCTATCCCTATCCCTAACCTCTAACACTAACTTTAACCCTAACCCTAACCCAAATTCAACCCTAACCCTAACCCTAACTTTAAACCTAATCCTAACCCTAACCCTAACCCTAAACTCTAACCCTAACTTTAACCATAACCCTAAACCTAACCCAAATGAACCCTAATCATAACCCTAAACCCTAAACCCTAAACCCTAACCCTAACCCTAACCTCTAACACTAACTTTAACCTTTACCCTAACCCTAACCTCTAACACTAACTTTAACCCTAACCCTAACCCAAATTCAAACCTAACCCTAACCCTAACTCTAACCCTAACTTTAACCCTAACCCTAATCCTAACCCTAACCCTAACCCTAACCCTAACACTAACCCTAACCCTATCCCTAACCCTAACTTTAACCCTAACCTTAACCCTAACCCTAACCCTAACCTCTAACCCTAACCCTAACCCTAACCTCTAACCCTAACTTTAACCCTAAACCTAACCCTAATTCAACCCTAACCCTAACCCTAACCCTAACATGTAACCCAAGCTTAAACCCTAATCCTAACCCTAACCATAATTCAACCCTAACCTCTAACCCTAACTTTAACCCTAACCCTATAAATTCAAACCTAACCCTAACCCTAACCCTAACCGTAACCCTAACCCTAACACTACCCTAACCCTAACCCTAACCCTAACCCTAACCCTAACCCTAACCCTAACCCTAACCCTAACCCTAACCCTAACACTAACGCTTACCTAACCGAAATGAACCCAAACCACAACCATAAACCCTAACCCTAACCCTAACCCTAACATCTAACCCTAACTTTAACCCTTACCCTATCGCTAACCCTAACCTCTAACTTTAACCCTAACCCTAACTCAAATTCAACACTAACCCTAACCCTAACCCTAACCTCTAACCATAAATTTAAACCTAACCCTAACCCTAACCCTAACCCTAATTCAGCCCTAACCCTAACCCTGAACCCTAACCCTAACCCTAACCCTAACCCTAATTCAACCTTAACCCTAACCCTAACCTCTAAGCCTAACTTTAACACTAACCCTAACGCTAACCCTAACCCTAACCCTAACCCTAACCTGTAACACTAACTTTAACCCTAACCCTAACCCAAATTCAAACCTAACCCTAACCCTAACCCTAACCCTAACCCTAACCCTAACCCTAACCCTAACCCTAACCCTAACCTCTAACAGTAAGCTTAACCCTAACCCTAACCCTAACCCTAATTCAACCCTAACCCTAACCCTGAACCCTAACCCTAACCCTACCCTAACCCTAACGCTAAAACTAACCCTATCCCTAACCCTAACCCTAACCATAACCTAATTCAACCCTAACCCTAACCCTAACCTCTAAACCTAACTTTAACCCTAACCCTAACCCTAAGGCTAACCCTAACCCTAACCCTAACCTCTAAGCCTAACTTTAACTCTAACCCTAACCCTAACCTGTAACACTAACTTTAACCCTAACCCTAACCCAATTCAAACCTAACCCTAACCCTAACCCTAACCCTAACTTTAACCCTAACCGTAACCCTAACCCTAACCCTAACCCTAACCCTAACCCAAACCTTTACGCTAACCCTAACCCTAACCCTAACCCTAACCCTAACCCTAACCCTAACCCTAACCCTAACGCTTACCTAACCCAAATGAACCAAACCATAACCATAAACCCTAACCCTAACATCTAACCCTAACTTTAACCCTTACCCTATCCCTAACCCTAAGCTCTAACTTTAACCATAACCCTAACCCAAATTCAAACCTAACCCTAACCCTAACCCTAACCCTAACCCTACCCGAACCCTAACTTTAACCCTAACCCTAACCCTAACCCTAACCTCTAACCCTAACTTTAACTCTAACCCTAACCCTAACCTGTAACACTAACTTTAACCCTAACCTAACCCAAATTCAAACCTAACCCTAACCCTAACCCTAACCCAAACTTTAACCCTAACCCTAACCCTAACCCTAACCCTAACCCTAACCTAACCTCTAACCCTAACTTTAACCCTAAAGCTAACCCTAATTCAACCCTAACCCTAACCCTAACTTGTAACCCTAGCTTAAACCCTAACCCTAACCATAACTCAACCCTAACCTCTAACCCTAACTTTAACCCTTACCCTAACCCAAATACAAAGCTTACCCTAACCGTAACCCAGTAAACCATAACCATAAACCCTAACCCTAACCCTAACATCTAACCCTAACTTTAAACCTTACCCTATCCCTAACCCTAACCTCTAACCTCTAACTTTAAACCTAACCATAACCCAAATTCAAACCTAACCCTAACCCTAACCCTAACCCTAACCTAAGCCTAACTCTAACGCTAACCCTAACCCTAACCCTAACCCTAACCCTAACCCTAACGCTTACCTAACCCAAATGAACCCAAACCATAACCATAAACCCTAACCCTAACCCTAACATCTAACCCTAACTTTAACCCTTACTCTATCCCTATCCCTAACCTCTAACACTAACTTTAACCCTAACCCTAACCCAAATTCAACCCCTAACCCTAACCCTAACTTTAACCCTAATCCTAACCCTAACCCTAACCCAAATGAACCCTAATCATAACCCTAAACCCTAAACCCTAAACCCTAACCCTAACCTAACCTCTAACACTAACTTTAACCTTTACCCTAACCCTAACCTCTAACACTAACTTTAACCCTAAGCCTAACCCCAAATTCAAACCTAACCCTAACCCTAACCCTAATCCAAACCCTAACCCTAACCCTAACCCTAACACTAACCCTAACCCTATCCTAACCCTAACTTTAACCTTAACCTTAACCCTAACCCTAACCCTAACCTCTAACCCTAACCCTAACCCTAACCTCTAACCCTAACTTTAACCCTAAACCTAACCCTATTCAACCCTAACCCTAACCCTAACCCTAACATGTAACCATAGCTTAAACCCTAATCCTAACCCTAACCATAATTCAACCCTAACCTCTAACCCTAACTTTAACCATAACCCTATAAATTCAAACCTAACCCTAACCCCTAACCCTAACCGTAAACCTAACCCTAACACTAACCCTAACCCTAACCCTAACCCTTACCCTAACCCTAACCCTAACACTAACGCTTACCTAACCGAAATGAACCCAAACCATAACCATAAACCCTAACCCTAACCCTAACCCTAACATCTAACCCTAACTTTAACCCTTACCCTATCGCTAACCCTAACCTCTAACTTTAACCCTAACCCTAACTCAAATTCAACACTAACCCTAACCCCTAACCCTAACCTCTAACCATAAATTTAACCCTAACCCTAACCCTAACCCTAACCCTAATTCAGCCCTAACCCTAATCCTGACCCTAACCCTAACCCTAACCCTAACCCTCAAATTAACCCTAACCCTAACCCTAACCCTAACCCTAACCCTAACCCTAACCCTAACCCTAAACCTAACCCTAACCCTAACCCTAACCCTAACGCTTACGTAACCCAAATGAACCCAAACCATAATCATAAACCCTAACCCTAAAATCTAACCCTCACTTTAACCCTTACCCTATCCCTAACCCTAACCTCTAACTTAACCCTAACCCCTAACCCAATTCAAACCTAACCCTAACCCTAACCCTAAACTAACCCTAACCCTCACCATAACCCTAACTTTAACCCTAAACCTAACCCTAACCCTAACCCAAACCCTAACCCTAACCCAAATTCAAACCTAACCCTAACCCTAAACCTAACTTTAACAATAACGCTAACCCAAACCCTAACCCTAACCTAAAGCTTACCTAACCCTAACCCTAACCCTAATCCCTAACCCTAACTCTAAAACTAACTCTAACCCTAACCCTAAGCCTAATTCAACCCTAACCCTAACCCTAATTCAACCCTAACCCTAACCCTAACCATAACCCTAAACCCTAACCCTAACCCTAACCTCTAACACTAACTTTAACCCTAACCCAAACCTCTAACACTAACTTTAACTCTAACCCTAACCCTAACCCGTAACACTAACTTTAACCCTAACCCTAACCCAAATTCAAACCTAACCCTAACCCTAACCCTATCTTTAACCCTAACCCTAACCCTAACCCTAACCTTAACACTAACACTAACCATAACCCTA
>NW_026612140.1:2500-5000 GCF_029931775.1 Euleptes europaea
GGGTTAGGGTTGAATTAGGGTTAGGGGTAAAGTAAGGGTTAGAGGTTAGGGTTAGGGTTAGGGTTAGGGTTAGGGTTAGGGTTAGGGGTTAGTGTTAGGGTTTAGGGTTTAGGGTTAGGGTTAGGGGTTAGGGTTACGGTTAGGGTTTAAGGTTATGGTTAGGGTTGAATTAGGGTTAGGGTTAAAGGTAGGGTTAGGGTTAGAGGTTTGGGTTAGGGTTAGTGGGACTGTTAGGGTTAGGGTTTAATTAGTGTTAGCATTAGGGTTAGGGTTAGGGTTAGGGTTAGGGTTAGGGTTCGGGTTAGTGTTAGTTTTAGGGTTAGGGTTAGGGTCAGGGGTGAGGGTGAGGGTAAGGGTTAGGGTTAGGGTTAGGGTTAGGGTTGAATTAAAGTTAGGGTTAGGGTTAGGGTTAGGGTTAGGGTTTAGCGTTATGGTTTAGGGTTAGGGTTAGGGTTAGGGTTTGGGTTTGGGTTATTGTTAAAGTTAGGGTTAGAGGTTAGGGTTAGGGTTGAATTAGGGTTAGGGGTAAAGTAAGGGTTAGAGGTTAGGGTTAGGGTTAGGGTTAGGGTTAGGGGTTAGTGTTAGGGTTTGGGTTTAGGGTTAGGGTTAGGGGTTAGGGTTAGGGTTAGAGGTTAGGGTTAGGGTTAGGTTTAGAGGTTAGGGTTAGGGTTAGGGTTAGGGTTTGGGTTAGGGGTTAGGGTTAGGGTTACGGTTAGCGTTTAAGGTTAGGGTTTAAGGTTATGGTTAGGGTTGAATTAGGGTTAGGGTTAAAGTTAGGGTTAGGGTTAGGGTTAGGGTTAGTGTTAGGGTTAGGGTTAGGGTTAGTGTCAGGGGTGAGGGTGAGGGTAAGGGTTAGGGTTAGGGTTAGGGTTAGGGTTGAATTAAGATTAGGATTAGGATTATGGTTAGGGTTAGGGTTTAGGGTTTAGGGTTTGGGGTTAGGGTTAGGGTTAGGGGTTAGGTTAAGGTTTAGGGTTAGGGTTAGGGTTAAGGGATTTGGGTTATGGTTACTGTTGGGTAAGGGTTAGGGTTACAGTTAAAGTTAGGGTTAGAGTTTAGGGTTAGGGTTAGGGTTAGGGTTTAGGGTTACGGTTTAGGGTTTAGGGTTAGGGTTAGGGTTAGGGTTTGGGTTAATGTTAAATTTAGGGGTACAGGTTAGGGTTAGGGTTGAATTAGAGTTAGGGTTAGGGGTTAGGGTTAGGGTTAGGGTTCAATTAGGGTTAGGGTTAGGGTTCAATTAGGGTTAGTTTTAGGGATAGGGTTAGGGTTCAATTAGGGTTAGGGTTAGGGTTAGGGTTGAATTAGGGTTAGGGTTAGGGTTAGGGTTAGGGTTAGGGTTAGGGTTAGGGTTAGGGTTAGGGTGAGAGGTTTGGGTTAGGTTTAGGGTTAGGGTTAGGGTTAGGGTTAGGGTTAGAGTTACGGTTAGGGGTGAGGGTGAGGGTGAGGGTGAGGGTAAGGGTTAGGGTTAGGGTTAGGGTTGTTGAATTAAGGTTAGGGTTAGGGTTAGGGTTTAGGGTTAGGGTTAGGGTTAGGGTTAGGGGTTAGCGTTAGGGTTAAGGGTTTTGGTTTATGGTTACGGTTAGTGTTAGGGTTTAGGGTTATGGTTTAGGGTTAGGGTTAGGGTTTGGGTTATTGTTAAAATTAGGTGTAGAGGTTAGGGTTAGGGTTGAATTAGGGTTAGGGGTAAAGTAAGGGTTAGAGGTTAGGGTTAGGGTTAGGGTTAGGGTTAGGGTTAGGGTTAGGGGTTAGTGTTAGGGTTTAGGGTTTAGGGTTAGGGTTAGGGGTTAGGGTTAGGGTTAGGGTTAGAGGTTAGGGTTAGGGTTAGGGTTAGGTTTAGAGGTTAGGGTAAGGGTTAGGGTTAGGGTTAGGGTTAGGGTTAGGGTAAGGGTTAGGGTTAGGGTATGGGTTAGGGGTTAGGGTTAGGGTTACGGTTAGGGTTTAAGGTTATGGTTAGGGTTGAATTAGGGTTAGGGTTAAAGGTAGGGTTAGGGTTAGAGGTTTGGGTTAGGGTTAGTGGGACTTTTAGGGTTAGGGTTTAATTAGGGTTAGCATTATGGTTAGGGTCAGGGTTAGGGTTCGGGTTCGGGTTAGGGTTAGGGTTAGTGTTAGGGTTAGGGTTAGGGTCAGGGTTGAGGGTGAGGGTAAGGGTTAGGGTTAGGGTTATGGTTAGGGTTGAATTAAAGTTAGGGTTAGGGTTAGGGTTAGGGTTAGGGTTAGGGTTAGGGTTAGGGTTAGGGTTAGGGTTAGGGTTTGGGGTTAGGGTTAGGGTTAGGGTTAGGGGTTAGCGTTAGGATAAGGGTTAGGGTTAAGGGATTTGGGTTATGGTTACTGTTGGGTTAGGGTTAGGGTTAGAGTTAAAGTTAGGGTTAGAGTTTAGGGTTAGGGTTAGGGTTAGGGTTAGGGTTAGGGTTAGGGTTTAGGGTTAGGGTTAGGGTTAGGGTTTGGGTTAATGTTAAAGTTAGGGGTAGAGGTTAGGGTTAGGGTTGAATTAGAGTTAGGG
>NW_026612140.1:17500-40000 GCF_029931775.1 Euleptes europaea
AATGTAAGCTATATTTGTGTTTTACGAGTTATATAAAATGTTATGCTATAGATCTGTTATGCTACAGAACTCTCTCATTTTATGCGTGTTGTCCTAACGAAGAGGGTATACAAATTATGTATATGTGATCATGTAATTCAGAAATGTTTATACTTTAAGCAAAATGGACTGAAAGGAAAGGACGCCCATATATGGACCTAAACAGCTGAGGTAAGCCATTTGTGCACTGCAGACAAAGGGAATAAAAGGTATCCCTCTTAATGTATAAGAAAGATAAAGGATCACTCTTAATGAGTCTAGAAAGTATAAATGGAGCCACAGTACTGCCAGCGCTTCAGATTGTTATTGCTGGCAGACTGCAGCTGTCTGAAGTAACATTTCATCTCAGAGGCCTGAGATGTAAAACATTGAGACTGATCCTTGCGTGGACAGCAGTTACCTCATCTTTTCAACATATCTTACTTTCAGTCTTCTTGTTAGACTGCTCTATTCCTAGGATAGACACCCTTAGAATTCCTATTTTTTGAATGGGAACCTAAGTGCAGTGATCTTTCCATTTATTGGAACACTGAGAGTCCATTGGATTTATGGATTCTTACAAACTAAACCTATTTGGCTTACCAATGCTAAAGAGCATCCGGAACACATGGATAATAGCTAAACCTCTGAGATTGTGTCAGAAGGTCCTCTACTTAACAGAGGGACCTGAACCTCCTCAGAGCAACAGAGATGTTCCTGAAGGGAAAGGGGACTCTCTGTGAGATATGCACGCTTACATAGTACAGCGCATACAAAGATTGGCACAGCCAAAGAGACTTTAAACAGCTTTAAGCTAACCGTTTATATATTCAGCATTGCTAAAACAGAAATAATATGCATAGCATGTACATAGACAATGCCTTAATGATGTTTAGTTAATATAATAGGTTTTAAAGGATTCAAGACAGAAAATACAGATACTGGGATAACTTCATATGTTCTCATAGAGAACTACAGATTACCCAGCAAGGTATAGTGTGTCTTCTGTACTGAAATATTATGATGATTTGTTAGGATGCTTCTAACCAAATCTTCTTCCAAAGAATTAACCATATTCTGACAGGATTTCTCTAATCTTGTATTCTGAATGTGCATTGCACTAAGGATGAGCATAGACGAAGATGGAGGCATAGTGAGTGATTACTTGCTGTATAAACATGTTTAAGACTAATGATTAGGCTTATATGATATTTTAAGGCTTTGCAACCAAAAAGCATATATACTATAGTGTATATAAATATAACATAATGTAAATAAATGTTTCTTATACTTCTACTATTGTCTAATATAAATTTATTGGCGTGTTCAAGAGATTTTCTAGGAACCATAGCAAGTTTATAGGAACCGTTTCGAGGAACCTAGTGTCTCGCTGAAAAAGATAACATATCCCTTCTCAGGAAGGGATCCTTTCTAAGTGTAGGCAGTTAACGGCCCGAACCGCGACAACCCTGACCCTGACCATAACCCTAAACCTAACCCTAACCCCAAACCCTGACCCTGACCCTAACCCTAACCCTAACCCTAACCCTAAACCTAACCCTAACCCTAACCCTACCTAACCCTAACCCTAACCCTAACCCTAACCCTAACCCTAACCCTAACCCTAACCCTAACCCTAATTCAACCCTAACCCCAACCCTAACCTTAACTCTAACCCTAACCCTAACCCTAACCCTAACCCTAACCCTAACCCTAATTCAACCCTAACCATAACCCTAAACCTTAACCCAAACCCGAACCCTTACCCAACTCTAACCCTAACCCTAACCTCTAACCCTAACCCTAACCCTGTCGTCTCTGACATAACTAGGGTATTCGGTGAACATGTGCAGAATTAATTCCATATAGAGTTAGTATATCATGCAAACTGGGCCACTGAAGAGGTTTGTGTAATGTATAATGAAATTCTGTGTAATGCTGACAGGCTGATGGAAGGTCAGCTCTATCAAGTACTACCTAATAAAGTCGCTCTAGTCCTTGAAGGGGCAAAGCAGAGCACCTTTCCTGATTTATCAGTGTGACCCAAATCACCTTTCTGACTCAGTTGCCAGATGTCAGAATCACAAAAGCAAGACACTTTGGTCCTTCTCAGGGTCTTAAGATATCTTAATGTACTAAGAGTACATTAATAGCTGAAACTGTAATTATAGCTTAAAGGCATTAAAGTTCTCTCAAAGATATGAGTAATATGCTTTCTTGCTCTTCTGTAATCGCGCTAAAGGCAATGTAAACAAAGACACTTTGCAAGTGACAATGTAAGCTATAATTGTGTTATGATAAAATGTGGTACAGATCTGTTGTGCTACAGATCTCTGTCTCATTTAATGCGTATTGTCCTGATGGTATACAAATTATGTATATAACGTGATCATGTAACTCAGAAATGTGTATACTTTAAGCAAAGTGGACTGAAAGGAAAGGACGCCCATATATGGACATAAAGAGCTGAGCAGCTGCTAGAATGCCATTTGTGCACTGCAGACAAAGGCAATAAAAGGTATCCCTCTTAATGGATAAGAAAGATAAAGGATCTCTCTTGAGTCTAGAAACAGTATAAATGGAGCCACAGTACAACCAGCGCTTCAATTATTGCTGGCAGACTGCAGCTGTCTGAGGAAACATTTCTCCATCTCAGAGGCCTGAGATGTAAAACATTGAGACTGATCCTTGCGTGGACAGCAGTTCTCTGAGGTATCTTGAAGTATCAAGATCTGGATATTTAAACATATTTTACTTACAGTCTTCTTGTGAGACTGCTCTCTTCCTATGATAGAGACCCTTAGAATTCCTATTCTTTGAATGGGAACCAAGTGCAGTGACCTTTCCATTGTATGGATTCTTACCAACTAAACCTATTTGGCTTACCAATGCTAAAGAGCATCCGGAACACAGGGCTGATAGTGTCAGAAGGTCCTCTACTTCAGAGGGAGTTCTGAACCTCCTCAGAGCAAGAGACCAGAGATGTTCCTGAAGGGAAAGGAGACTCTCTGTATGTGAGATATGCACAATGCTGATACATAGTACAGCGCATACAAAGATTGGCACAGCCAAAGAGACTTTAAACAGCTTTAAGCTAACACACAGTATTTATATATTCAGCATTGCTATCTAAAACTAGAAAGAATATGCATAGCATGTACATAGACAATGCCTGATCTTAATGATGATCAGTTAAGAATATTAATAGGTCTAAAGGTGACAAAGAAAATACAGATACGGGGATAACTTCATATGTTCTCTTAGAGCTCAGATTCTTAGAGGACTACAGATGACACAGCCTTATGTGTCTTCTGTACTGAAATATTATGATTCAAATTAGGAAGCTTCTAACCAAATCTTACCCTAACGCTTACCTAATCCTAACCCTAACCCAACCATACCCCTAACCCTAACCCTAACCCTAATTCAACCCAAACCCTCACCCTAAACCATAACCCTAACCCTAACCCTAACCCTAACCCTAACCCTAACCCTAACCCTAACCCTAACCCTAACCCTAAACCTGTCATGATCTCTGACATAACTAGTGTATTCTGTGAACATGAGCAGAATTAATTCCATATAGAGCTGGTACACATAATGCAAACTGGGTCACTGCAGAGGTTTGTGTATTGTATAATGAAATTCTGTGTAATGCTGATGGAATACTCTCAAGGTCAGCTCTATCAAGACCTAAGTCGCTCTACTTCTTGTCCTTGAAGGGGCAAAGCAGAGCACCTTATGTATCAATGACGTGACCAAAATCACCTTTCTCAGCTGCCAATGTCAGAATCACAAAAGCAAGACTTTTGTCCTTCTCAAGGTCTTAAGATATCTTAATGTACTAATACTTTAATAGTTGAATGTAATTATAGCTTAAAGGTATTAAAGTTCTCTCAAAGATATAGTAATATGCTTTCTTGCTCTTCTGTAATCTCGCTAAAGGCTATGTAAACACTTTGCAAGTGACAATGTAAGCTATATTTGTGTTTTACGAGTTATATAGTTAAATGTTGTGCTACAGATCTGTTGTGCTACAGAACTCTCTCATTTTATGCGTGTTGTCCTAACGAAGAGGGTATACAAATTATGTATATGTGATCATGTAATTCAGAAATGTTTATACTTTAAGCAAAGTGGACTGAAAGGAAAGGACGCCCATATATGGACCTAAACAGCTGAGGAGCTGCTAGTAAGCCATTTGTGCACTGCAGACAAAGGGAATAAAAGGTATCCCTCTTAATGTATAAAAAAGATAAAGGATCACTCTTAATGTCTAGAAAGTATAAATGGAGCCATAGTACTGCCAGCGCTTCAGATTGTTATTGCTGGCAGACTGCAGCTGTCTGAAGTAACATTTCATCTCAGAGGCCTGAGATGTAAAACATTGAGACCTTTGTAAAACATTGTGTCCTTGTAAAACATTGTATCAATGTAAAACATTGATCCTTGCGTGGACAGCAGTTCTCTGAGGTATCTTTTCAACATATCTTACTTTCAGTCTTCTTGTGAGACTGCTCTATTCCTAGGATAGACACCCTTAGAATTCCTATTTTTTGAATGGGAACCTAAGTGCAGTGATCTTTCCATTTATCGGAACACTGAGAGTCCATTGGATTTATGGATTCTTACAAACTAAACCTATTTGGCTTACCAATGCTAAAGAGCATCCGGAACACATGGCTAATAGCTAGACCCCTGAGATTGTGTCAGAAGGTCCTCTACTTAACAGAGGGACCTGAACCTCCTCAGAGCAACAGAGATGTTCCTGAAGGGAAAGGAGAGTCTCTGTGAGATATGCACGCTTACATAGTACAGCGCATACAAAGATTGGCACAGCCAAAGAGACTTTAGCTTTAAGCTAACCGTTTATATATTCAGCATTGCTAAAACAGAAATAATATGCATAGCATGTACATAGACAATGCCTCTTAATGATGATCAGTTAATAATATAATAGGTTTTAAAGGATTCAGGACAGAAAATACAGATACTCTGGGATAACTTCATATGTTCTCATAAACTACAGATTACCCAGCAAGGTATAGTGTGTCTTCTGTACTGAAATATTATGATGATTTTAGGATGCTTCTAACCAAATCTTCCTCCAAAGAATTAACCATATTCTGACAGGATTTCTCTAATCTTGTATTCTGAATGAAAGTGCATTGCACTAAGGATGAGCATAGACGAAGATGGAGGCATAGTGTGAATTACTTGCTGTATAAACATGTTTAAGACTAGGCATATGATATTTTAAGGCTTTGCAACCAAAAAGCATATATACTATAGTGTATATAAATATAACATAATGTAAATAAATGTGTTTCTTATACTTCTACTGTTGTCTAATATAAATTTATTGGCGTGTTCAAGAGATTTTCTAGGAACCATAGCAAGTTTATAAGAACCGTTTCGAGGAACCAAGTGTCTCGCTGAAAAAGATAACATATCCCTTCTCAGGAAGGGATCCTTTCTAAGTGTAGGCAGTTAACGGGCCGAACCGCGACAACCCTGACCCTGACCATAACCCTAAACCTAACCCTAACCCTAACCCCAAACCCTGACCCTGACCCTAACCCTAACCCTAACCCTAACCCTAACCCTAACCCTAACCCTAACCCTACCTAACCCTAACCCTAACCCTAACCCTAATTCAACCCTAACCCCAACCCTAACCTTAACTCTAACCCTAACCCTAACCTCTAACCCTAACCCTAACCCTAACCCTAATTTAACCCTAAACCTTAACCCAAACCCGAACCCTTACCCAACTCTAACCCTAACCCTAACCTCTAACCCTAACCCTAACCCTGTCATGGTCTCTGACATTAGGGTATTCGGTGAACATGTGCAGAATTAATTCCATATAGAGCTAGTATATCATGCAAACTGGGCCACTGAAGAGGTTTGTGTAATGTATAATGAAATTCTGTGTAATGCTGACAGGCTGATGGAATACTCTCAAGGTCAGCTCTATCAAGTACTACCTAATAAAGTCGCTCTAGTCCTTGAAGGGGCAAAGCAGAGCACCTTTCCTGATTTATCAGTGTGACCCAAATCACCTTTCTGACTCAGTTGCCAGATGTCAGAATCACAAAAGCAAGACACTTTGGTCCTTCTCAGGGTCTTAAGATATCTTAATGTACTAATACATTAATAGCTGAAACTGTAATTATAGCTTAAAGGCATTAAAGTTCTCTCAAAGATATGAGTAATATGCTTTCTTGCTCTTCTGTAATCGCGCTAAAGGCAATGTAAACAAAGACACTTTGCAAGTGACAATGTAAGCTATAATTGTGTTTTATGATAGTTAAATGTGGTACAGATCTGTTGTGCTACAGATCTCTAAGTCTCATTTAATGCGTATTGTCCTGATGGTATACAAATTATGTATATAACGTGATCATGTAACTCAGAAATAAGTGTATACTTTAAGCAAAGTGGACAAAGGACGCCCATATATGGACATAAAGAGCTGAGCAGCTGCTAGAAAGCCATTTGTGCACTGCAGACAAAGGCAATAAAAGGTATCCCTCTTAATGGATAAGAAAGAAAAAGGATCTCTCTTCACTCTTGAGTCTAGAAACAGTATAAATGGAGCCACAGTACAACCAGCGCTTCAGATTATTATTGCTGGCAGACTGCAGCTGTCTGAGGAAACATTTCTCCATCTCAGAGGCCTGAGATGTAAAACATTGAGACTGATCCTTGCGTGGACAGCAGTTCTCTGAGGTATCTTGAAGTATCAAGATCTGGATATTTAAACATATTTTACTTACAGTCTTCTTGTGAGACTGCTCTATTCCTAGGATAGAGACCCTTAGAATTCCTATTCTTTGAATGGGAACCAAGTGCAGTGACCTTTCCATATATTGGAACATCCATTGTATGGATTCTTACAAACTAAACCTATTTGGCTTACCAATGCTAAAGAGCATCCGGAACACAGGGCTGATAGTGTCAGAAGGTCCTCTACTTCAGAGGGACTTCTGAACCTCCTCAGAGCAAGCGACCAGAGATGTTCCTGAAGGGAAAGGAGACTTTCTGTATGTGAGATATGCACAATGCTGATACATAGTACAGCGCATACAAAGATTGGCACAGCCAGAGACTTTAAACAGCTTTAAGCTAACACACAGTATTTATATATTCAGCATTGCTATCTAAAACTAGAAAGAATATGCATAGCATGTACATAGACAATGCCTGATCTTAATGATCAGTTAAGAATATTAATAGGTCTAAAGGTGACAAAGAAAATACAGATACGGGGATAACTTCATATGTTCTCTTAGAGCTTATTCTTAGAGGACTACAGATGACACAGCCTTATGTGTCTTCTGAACTGAAATATTATGATGATTCAAGTTAGGAAGCTTCTAACCAAATCTTACCCTACCTAATCCTAACCCAACCATACCCCTAACCCTAACCCTAACCCTAATTCAACCCAAACCTTCACCCTAAACCATAACCCTAACCCTAACCCAACCATACCCCTAACCCTAACCCTAACCCTAACCCTAACCCTAACCCTAACCCTAACCCTATCCCTAACCCTAACCCTAACCCTAATCCTAAACCTGTCATGATCTCTGACATAACTAGGGTATTCTGTGAACATGAGCAGAATTAATTCCATATAGAGCTGGTACACATCATGCAAACTGGGCCACTGCAGAGGTTTGTGTATTGTATAATGAAATTCTGTGTAATGCTGATGGAATACTCTCAAGGTCAGCTCTATCAAGAACTACCTAATAGTCGCTCTACTTCTTGTCCTTGAAGGGGCAAAGCAGAGCACCTTATGTATCAATGACGTGACCAAAATCACCCTTCTCAGCTGCCAATGTCAGAATCACAAAAGCAAGACTTTTGTCCTTCTCAAGGTCTTAAGATATCTTAATGTACTATAATAGCTGAATGTAATTATAGCTTAGGCATTAAAGTTCTCTCAAAGATATAGTAATATGCTTTCTTGCTCTTCTGTAATCTCGCTAAAGGCTATGGAAACAAACACTTTGCAAGTGACAATGTAAGCTATATTTGTGTTTTACGAGTTATATAGTTAAATGTTGTGCTACAGCTGTTGTGCTACAGAACTCTCTCATTTTATGCGTGTTGTCCTAACGAAGAGGGTATACAAATTATGTATATGTGATCATGTAATTCAGAAATGTTTATACTTTAAGCAAAGTGGACTGAAAGGAAAGGACGCCCATATATGGACCTGAACAGCTGAGGAGCTGCTAGTAAGCCATTTGTGCACTGCAGACAAAGGGAATAAAAGGTATCCCTCTTAATGTATAAGAAAGATAAAGGATCACTCTTAATTTCTAGAAAGTATAAATGGAGGCATAGTACTGCCAGCACTTCAGATTGTTATTGCTGGCAGACTGCAGCTGTCTGAAGTAACATTTCTTCTCAGAGGCCTAAGATGTAAAACATTGAGACCTTTGTAAAACATTGTATCCTTGTAAAATATTGTATCAATGTAAAACATTGATCCTTGCGTGGACAGCAGTTCTCTGAGGTATCTTTTCAACATATCTTACTTTCAGTCTTCTTGTGAGACTGCTCTATTCCTAGGATAGAGACCCTTAGAATTCCTATTCTTTGAATGGGAACCAAGTGCAGTGACCTTTCCATATAGTGGAACATCCATTGTATGGATTCTTACCTAAACCTATTTGGCTTGCCAATGCTAAAGAGCATCCGGAACACAGGGCTGATAGTGTCAGGTCCTCTACTTCAGAGGGACTTCTGAACCTCCTCAGAGCAAGAGACCAGAGATGTTCCTGAAGGGACTCTCTGTATGTGAGATATGCACAATGCTGATACATAGTACAGCGCATACAAAGATTGGCACAGCCAAAGAGACTTTAAACAGCTTTAAGCTAACACACAGTATTTATATATTCAGCATTGCTATCTAAAACTAGAAAGAATACGCATAGCATGTACATAGACAATGCCTGATCTTAATCATGATCAGTTAAGAATATTAATAGGTCTAAAGGTGACAAAGAAAATACAGATACGGGGATAACTTCATATGTTCTCTTAGAGCTTAGATTCTTAGAGGACTACAGATGACACAGCCTTATAGTTGTCTTCTGTACTGAAATATTATGATGATTCAAGTTAGGATGCTTCTAACCAAATCTTACCCTAACTCTTACCTAATCCTAACCCTAACCCAACCATACCCCTAACCCTAACCCTAACCCTAACCCTAACCCTAACCCTAACCCTAAACCATAACCCTAACCCTAACCCAACCATACCCCTAACCCTAACCCTAACGCTAACCCTAACCCTGACCCTAACCCTAACCCTAACCCTAACCCTAACCCTAACCCTAACCCTAACCCTAACCCTAACCCTAACCCTATCCCTAACCCTAATCCTAAACCTGTCATGATCTCTGACATAACTAGGGTATTCTGTGAACATGAGCAGAATTAATTCCATATAGAGCTGGTACACATCATGCAAACTGGGCCACTGCAGAGGTTTGTGTATTGTATAATGAAATTCTGTGTAATGCTGATGGAATACTCTCAGCTCTATCAAGAACTACCTAATAGTCGCTCTACTTCTTGTCCTTGAAGGGGCAAAGCAGAGCACCTTATGTATCAATGACGTGACCAAAATCACCTTTCTCAGCTGCCAATGTCAGAATCACAAAAGCAAGACTTTTTTCCTTCTCAAGGTCTTAAGATATCTTAATGTACTATAATAGCTGGATGTAATTATAGCTTAAAGGCATTAAAGTTCTCTCAAAGATATAGTAATATGCTTTCTTGCTCTTCTGTAATCTCGCTAAAGGCTATGTAAACAAACACTTTGCAAGTGACAATGTAAGCTATATTTGTGTTTTACGAGTTATATAGTTAAATGTTGTGCTACAGATCTGTTGTGCAACAGAACTCTCTCATTTTATGCGTGTTGTCCTAACGAAGAGGGTATACAAATTATGTATATGTGATCATGTAATTCAGAAATGTTTATACTATAAGCAAAGTGGACTGAAAGGAAAGGACGCCCATATATGGACCTGAACAGCTGAGGAGCTGCTAGTAAGCCATTTGTGCACTGCAGACAAAGGGAATAAAAGGTATCCCTCTTAATGTATAAGAAAGATAAAGGATCATTCTTAATGTCTAGAAAGTATAAATGGAGCCATAGTACTGCCAGCAGATTGTTATTGCTGGCAGACTGCAGCTGTCTGAAGTAACATTTCATCTCAGAGGCCTGAGATGTAAAACATTGAGACCTTTGTAAAACATTGTCCCCTTGTAAAACATTGTATCAATGTAAAACATTGATCCTTGCGTGTACAGCAGTTCTCTGAGGTATCTTTTCAACACATCTTACTTTCAGTCTTCTTGTGAGACTGCTCTATTCCTAGAATAGAGACCCTTAGAATTCCTATTCTTTGAATGGGAACCAAGTGCAGTGACCTTTCCATATATTGGAACATCCATTGTATGGATTCTTACCAACTAAACCTATTTGGCTTACCAATGCTAAAGAGCATCCGGAACACAGGGCTGATAGTGTCAGAAGGTCCTCTACTTCAGAGGGACTTCTGAACCTCCTCAGAGCAAGAGACCAGAGATGTTCCTGAAGGGAAAGGAGACTCTCTGTATGTGAGATATGCACAATGCTGATACATAGTACAGCGCATACAAAGATTGGCACAGCCAAAGAGACTTTAAACAGCTTTAAGCTAACACACAGTATTTATATATTCAGCATTGCTATCTAAAACTAGAAAGAATATGCATAGCATGTACATAGACAATGCCTGATCTTAATCATGATCAGTTAAGAATATTAATAGGACTAAAGGTGACAAAGAAAATACAGATACGGGGATAACTTCATATGTTCTTTTAGAGCTTAGATTCTTAGAGGACTACAGATGACACAGCCTTATAGTGTGTCTTCTGTACTGAAATATTATGATGATTCAGGATGCTTCTAACCAAATCTTACCCTAACGCTTACCTAACCCTAACCAAACCATACCCCTAACCCTAACCCTAACCCTAATTCAACCCTAACCCTAACCCTAAACCCTAACCCTAACCCTAACCCTAACCCTAACCCTAACCTTAACCCTATCCCTAACCCTAACCCTAACCTAACCCTAACCCTAACCCTAACCCTAACCCTAACCCTATCCCTATCCCTAACCCTAATCCTAAACCTGTTATGATCTCTGACATAACTAGGGTATTCTGTGAACATGAGCAGAATTAATTCCATATAGAGCTGGTACACATCATGCAAACTGGGCCACTGCAGAGGTTTATGTATTGTATGATGAAATTCTGTGTAATGCTGATGGAATACTCTCAAGGTCAGCTCTATCAAGAACCACCTAATAGTCGCTCTACTTCTTGTCCTTGAAGGGGCAAAGCAGAGCACCTTATGTATCAATACGTGACCAAAATCAACTTTCTCAGCTGCCAATGTCAGAATCACAAAAGCAAGACTTTTGTCCTTCTCAAGGTCTTAAGATATCTTAATGTACTATAATAGCTGAATGTAATTATAGCTTAAAGGCATTAAAGTTCTCTCAAAGATATAGTAATATGCTTTCTTGCTCTTCTGTAATCTCGCTAAAGGCTATGTAAAGAAACACTTTGCAAGTGACAATGTAAGTTATATTTGTGTTTTACGAGTTATATAGTTAAATGTTGTGCTACAGATCTGTTGTGCTACAGATCTCTCATTTTATGCGTGCTGTCCTAACGAAGAGGGTATACAAATTATGTATATGTGATCATGTAATTCAGAAATGTTTATACTTTAAGCCAAGTGGGCTGAAATGAAAGGACGCCCATATATGGACCTAAACAGCTGAGGAGCTGCTAGTAAGCCATTTGTGCACTGCAGACAAAGGGAATAAAAGGTATCCCCTCTTAATGTATAAGAAAGATAAAGCATCACTCTTAATGAGTCTAGAAAGTATAAATGGAGCCACAGTACTGCCAGCGCTTCAGATTGTTATTGTTGTTATTGTACTAAGAGTACATTAATACCTGAAACTGTAATTATAGCTTAAAGGCATTAAAGTTTTCTCAAAGATATGAGTAATATGCTTTCTTGCTCTTCTGTAAGCTCGCTAAAGGCTATGTAAACAGACACTTTGCAAGTGACAATGTAAGCTATAATGTGTTTCATGTTATATAGTTAAATGTTGTGCTACAGATCTGTTGTGCTAAAGATCTCTAAGCAGTCTCATTTAATGCGTAGTCCTAACTAAGGTATACAAATTATGTATATAACGTGATCATGTAACAGAAATAAGTGTTTATACTTTAAGCAAAGTGGACTGAAAGGAAAGGAAGCCCATATATGGACATAAAGAGCTGAGCAGCTGCTAATAAGCCATTTGTGCACTGCAGACAAAGGGAATAAAAGGTATCTCTCTTAATGGATAAGAAAGATAAAGGATCTCTCTTCACTTAATGAGTCTAGAAACTGTATAAACACAGCCACAGTACAGCCAGTGCTTCAGATTGTTATTACTGGCAGACTGCAGCTGTCTGAAGTAACATTTCTCCATCTCAGAGGCTTTAGATGTAAAACATTGAGACAGCAGTTCTCTGAGGTATCTTGAAGTATCCAGATCAGGATATTTCAACATATCTTACAGTCTTCTTGTGTGACTGCTCTATTCCTAGGAGGATAGAGACCCTTAGAATTCCTATTCTTTGAATGGGAACCTAAGTGCAGTGATCTTTCCATATATTAGAACATTGAGAGTCCATTGGATTTATGGTTTCTTACAAACTAAACCTATTTGGCTTACCAATGCTAAAGAGCATCCTGAACACAGGGCTAATAGCTAGACCTCTGAGATAGTGTCAGAAGGTCCTCTACTTAACAGAGGGACTTCTGAACCTCCTCAGAGCAAGAGACCAGAGATGTTCCTGAAGGGAATGGAGACACTCTGTATGTGAGATGCACAATGCTGATACATAGTACAGCACATACAAAGAGTGGCATAGCCAAAGAGAACAGCTTTCAGTTAACACATAGTATTTGTATATTCAGCATTGCTGTCTAAAACTAGAAAGAATATACATAGACAATGCCTGATCTTAATAATGATCAGCTAATAATATTAATGTATACAAAGAAAATACTCGGGGATAACTTCATATGTTCTCATAGAGCTTAGATCATTAGACTACAGATGACACAGCAAGGTATAGTGTCTTCTGTACTGAAATATTATTTTAGGATGCTTCTAACCAAATATTTCAAAGAATTAACCATATTTTGACAGGATTTCTCTAATATTCTGAATGAAAGTGCATTGCACTAAGGATTATATTCTAAGATAGTGTGAATGATGACGCTGTATAAACATGTTTAATGATGTCTAGCCTTATATTTTCTTTGCAACCAAAAAGCAAATATATTCTATAGTGTATATAAATATAACATAATGTTTCGAGGAACCTAGTGTCTCGCTGAAAAAGATATGTCCCTTCTCAGGAAGGGATCCTTTCTAAGTGTAGGCAGTTAATGGTCCGAACCGCGACAACCCTGATCCTGACCATAACCCAAAACCTAACCCTAACCCCAAACCCTGACCCTAACCCTAACCGTAACCGTAACCGTAACCCTAACCCTACCTAACGCTAACCCTAACCCTAACCCTAACCCTAACCCTAACCCTAACCCTAACCCTAACCCTAACCCTAACCCTAACCCTAACCCTAACCCTAACCCTAATTCAACCCTAACCCCAACCCTAACCTTAACTCTAACCCTAACCCTAACCCTAACCCTAACCTCTAACCCTAACCCTAACCCTAACCCTAACCCTAACCCTAATTCAACCCTAACCATAACCCTAAACCTTAACCCAAACCCTAACCCTTACCCAACTCTAACCCTAACCCTAACCCTAACCCTGTCATGGTCTCTGACATAACTAGGGTATTCGGTGAACATGTGCAGAATTAATTCCCTATAGAGCTAGTATACATCATGCAAACTGGGCCACTGCAGAGGTTTGTGTAATGTATAATGAAATTCTGTGTAATGCTGACAGGCTGATGGAATACTCTCAAGGTCAGCTCTACCAAGTACTACCTAATAAAGTCGCTCTAGTCCTTGAAGGGGCAAAGCAGAGCACCTTTCCTGATTTATGTGTGACCCAAATCACCTTTCTGACTCAGTTGCTAGATGTCAGAATCACAAACGCAAGACTTTTGTCCTTCTCAGGGTCTTAAGATATATTAATATACTAATACATTAATAGCTGAAAATGTACATTAAAGCTTAAAGGCATTAAAGTTCTCTCAAAGATATAAAATGCTTTCTTGCTCTTCTGTAATCGCGCTAAAGGCAATGTAAACAGACTTTGCAAGTGACAATGTAAGCTATAATTGTGTTTTATGAGTTATAGTTAAATGTGCTACAGATCTGTTGTGCTACAGATCTCTAATTAGTCTCATTTAATGCGTATTGTCCTGATGGTATACAAATTATGTATATGTGATCATGTAACAGAAATGTGTATACTTTAAGCAAAGTGGACTGAAAGGACGCCCATATATGGACATAAAGAGCTGAGCAGCTGCTAGAAAGCCATTTGTGCACTGCAGACAGGCAATAAAAGGTATCCCTCTTAATGGATAAGAAAGATAGGCTCTCTTCACTCTTGAGTCTATAAACAGTATAAATGGAGCCACAGTACAACCAGCGCTTCAGATTATTATTGCTGGCAGACTGCAGCTGTTTGAGGTAACATTTCATCTCAGAGGCCTGAGATGTAAAACATTGAGACTGATCCTTGCGTGGACAGCAGTTCTCTGAGGTATCTTGAAGTATCAAGATCTGGATATTTAAACATATTTTACTTACAGTCTTCTTGTGAGACTGCTCTATTCCTAGGATAGAGACCCTTCGAATTCCTATTCTTTGAATGGGAACCAAGTGCAGAGACCCTTAGAATTCCTATTCTTTGAATGGGAACCAACTGCAGTGACCTTTCCATATATTGGAACACTTCGAGTCCATTGTATGGATTCTTACAAACTAAACCTATTTGGCTTACCAATGCTAAAGAGCATCCGGAATACAGGGCTGATAGTGTCAGAAGGTCCTCTACTTAACAGAGGGACTTCTGAACCTCCTCAGAGCAAGAGACCAGAGATGTTCCTGAAGGGAAAGGAGACTGTCTGTATGCACAATGCTGATACATAGTACAGCGCATACAAAGATTGGCACAGCCAAAGAGACTTTAAACAGCTTTAAGCTAACACACAGTATTTATATATTCAGCATTGCTATCTAAAACTAGAAAGAATATGCATAGCATCTACATAGACAATGCCTGATCTTAATCATGATCAGTTAAGAATATTAATAGGTCTAAAGGTGACAAAGAAAATACAGATACGGGGATAACTTCATATGTTCTCTTAGAGCTTAGATTCTTAGAGGACTACAGATGACACAGCCTTATAGTGTGTCTTCTGTACTGAAATATTATGATGATTCAGGATGCTTCTAACCAAATCTTACCCTAACGCTTACCTAACCCTAACCAAACCATACCCCTAACCCTAACCCTAACCCTAACCCTAACCCTAACCCTAACCCTAACCCTAACCCTAATTCAAACCTAACCCTAACCCTAACCCTAACCCTAAACCCTAACCCTAACCCAACCATACCCCTAACCCTAACCTTAACCCTATCCCTAACCCTAACCCTAACCTAACCCTAACCCTAACCCTAACCCTAACCCTAACCCTAACCCTAACCCTAACCCTAACCCTAACCCTATCCCTAACCCTAATCCTAAACCTGTCATGATCTCTGACATAACTAGGGTATTCTGTGAACATGAGCAGAATTAATTCCATATAGAGCTGGTACACATCATGCAAACTGGGCCACTGCAGAGGTTTGTGTATTGTATAATGAAATTCTGTGTAATGCTGATGGAATACTCTCAAGGTCAGCTCTATCAAGAACTACGTAGTAGTCGCTCTACTTCTTGTCCTTGAAGGGGCAAAGCAGAGCACCTTATGTATCAATAAGACGTGACCAAAATCACCTTTCTCAGCTGCCAATGTCAGAATCACAAAAGCAAGACTTTTGTCCTTCTCAAGGTCTTAAGATACCTTAATGTACTAATACTTTAATAGCTGAATGTAATTATAGCTTAAAGGCATTAAAGTTCTCTCAAAGATATAGTAATATGCTTTCTTGCTCTTCTCTAATCTCGCTAAAGGCTATGTAAACACACTTTGCAAGTGACAATGTAAGCTATATTTGTGTTTTACGAGATATAGTTAAATGTTGTTCTACAGATGTGCTACAGATCTCTCATTTTATGCGTGTTGTCCTAACGAAGAGGGTATACAAATTATGTATATGTGATCATGTAATTCAGAAATGTTTATATAAGCAAAGTGGACTGAAAGGAAAGGACGCCCATATATGGACCTAAACAGCTGAGGCGCTGCTAGTAAGCCATTTGTGCACTGCAGACGAAGGGAATAAAAGGTATTCCTCTTAAAGTATAAGAAAGATAAAGGATCACTCTTAATGAGTCTAGAAAGTATAAATAGAGCCATAGTACTGCCAGCGCTTCAGATAGTTATTGCTGGCAGACTGCAGCTGTCTGAAGTAACATTTCATCTCAGAGGCCTGAGATGCAAAAGATTGAGACTGATCCTTGCGTGGACAGCAGTTCTCTGAGGTATCTTTTCAACATCTTACTTTCAGTCCTTGTGAGACTGCTCTATTCCTAGGATAGACACCCTTAGAATTCCTATTTTTTGAATGGGAACCTAAGTGCAGTGATCTTTCCATTTATTGGAACACTGAGTCCATTGGATTTATGGCTTCTTACAAAATAAACCTATTTGGCTTACCAATGCTAAAGAGCATCCGGAATACATGGCTAATAGCTAGACTTCTATGATTGTGTCAGAAGGTCCTCTACTTAACAGAGGGACCTGAACCTCCTCAGAGCAAGAGACCAGAGATGTTCCTGAAGGGAAAGGAGACTTTCTGTGAGATATGCACGCTTACATAGTACAGCGCATACAAAGATTGGCAAAGCCAAAGAGACTTTAAACAGCTTTAAGCTAACACAGTTTATATATTCAGCATTGCTGTCTAAAACAGAAATAATATGCATAGCATGTACATAGACAATGCCTATCTTAATGATGATCAATAATATAATAGGTTTTAAAGGATTCAAGACAGAAAATACAGATACTCTGGTATAACTTCATATGTTCTCATTGAGCTTAGATTCTTAGAGAACAACAGATGACCCAGCAAGGTATAGTGTGTCTTCTGTACTGAAATATTATGATGATTTGTTAGGATGCTTCTAAACAAATCTTCCTCCAAAGAATTAACCATATTTTGACAGTTCTCTAATTTTATATTCTGAATGAAAGTGCATTGCACTAAGGATGAGCATATTCTGACGAATATGGAGGCATAGTGTGAATGATTACTTGCTGTGTAAACATGTTTAAGACTAATGATGTCTAGCCTTATATGATATTTTAAGACTTTGCAACCAAAAAGCATATATAATATAGTGTATATAAATATAAACATAATGTAAATAAATGTGTTTTCTACTCTTGTCCAGTATTATAAATTTATTGGCGTGTTCAAGAGATTTTCTAGGAACCATAACAAGTTTCTAGGTCTAGTGATTCCGGTCTAGTGGTGTCTCACTGAAAAAGATAACATCCCTTCTCAGGAAGGGATCCTTTCTAAGAGTGTAGGCAGTTAGTCCCAAACTGCGACAACCCTGACCCTGACCATAATCCTAAACGTAACCCTAACCAAAAACCCTGACCCTAACCCTAACACTCCTAATTCAACCCTAACCCTAACCTTAACCCAAAACCCTAACCCTAACCATAATTCAACCCCAACCCCAACCCTAACTAAACTCTAACCCTAACCCTAACCTCTAACCCTAACTTTAACCCTAACCCAAACCCTAATTCAACCCTGACCCTCCCTAACCCAACCATACCCCTACCCTAACCCTAACCCTATCATGGTCTCTGACATCTAGGGTATTCGGTGAACATGTGCAGAATTAATTCCCTATAGAGCTAGTACACATCATGCAAACTGGGCCACTGCAGAGGTTTGTGTAATGTATAATGAAATTCTGTGTAATGCTGACAGGCTGATGGAATACTCTCAAGGTCAGCTCTATCAAGACTACCTAATAAAGTCGCTCTAGTCCTTGTCCTTGAAGGGGCAAAGCAGAGCCCCTTTCCTTATCTATCATTAAGACGTGACCAAAATCACCTTTTTGACTCAGCTGCCAGATGTCAGAATCACAAAAGCAAGACACTTTTGTCCTTCACAAGGACTTAAGATATCTTCATGTACTAAAACATTAATAGCTGAAACTGTAATTATAGCTTAAAGGCATTAAAGTTTCTCAAAACTCATAATATGAGTTTTTTCTCATTTCTCATTTCTCATATAATAATATGCTTTCTTGCTCCTCTAAACTCGCTAAAGGCTATGTAAACAGACACTTTGCAAGTGACAATGTAAGCTATAATTGTGTTTCATGTGTTATATAAAATGTGCTACAGATCTGTTGTGCTACAGATCTCTAAGTAGTCTCATTTAATGCGTATTGTCCTAACCCTAACCCTAACCCTAACCCTAACCCTAACCCTAACCCTAACCCTAACCCTAACCCTAACCCTAACCCTAACCCTAACGCTTACCTAACCCAAATGAACCCAAACCATAACCATAAACCCTAACCGTAACCCTATCTAACCCTAACTTTAACCCTTACTCTATCCCTAACCCTAACCTCTAACACTAACTTTAACCCTAACGTAAACCCAAATTCAACCCTAACCCTAACCCTAACCCTCACTTTAACCCTAACCCTAACCCTAACCCTAAACTCTAACCCTAACTTTAACCATAACCCTAAACCTAAACCAAATGTACCCTAACCATAACCCTAAACACTAACCCTAACCCTAAGCTCTAACTTTAACCCTAACCGTAACCCAAATTCAAACCTAACCCTAACCCTAACCCTAACTTTAACCCTAACCCTAACCCTAACACCATACCTGTAACCCTAACGCTAACCCAAACCCTAACCCTAAACCTAAACCTAACGCTTACCTAACCCTAACCCTAAAACAAACCCAAATGAGCCCTAACCATAACCCTAAACCCTAACCCTAACCCTAACATCTAACACTAACTATAACCCTAACCCTAACCTCTAACACTAACTTTAACCCTAACCCTAACCCAAATTCTAACGTAACCCTAACCCTAACCCTAACCCTAACCCTAATCCTAACCCTAACCCTAACCCTAACCCTAACCCTAACCCTAACCCTAACCATAACTTTAACCCTAACCCCAACCCAACCCTAAACCTAACCCTAACGCTTACCTAACCGTAACCGTAACCCTAACCCTAATTCAATAATAACCCTAACCCTAACCCTAACCTCTAACCCTAACTTTAACCGTAACCCTAACCCTAACCCTAACCCTAACCCTAACCCTAAATCAACCCTAACCCTAACCCTAACCCTGAACCCTAACCCTAACCCTAACCCTAACCCTAACCCTAACCCTAACCCTAACCCTTACCCTAAAACTAACCCTAACCCTAACCCTAAAACTAACCCTAACCCTAACCCTCATTCAACCCTAACCCTAACCCTAACCTCTAAACCTAACTTTAATCCTAACCCTAACCCTAACGCTAACCCTAACCCTAACCCTAACTCTAACCTTAACCTTAACCCTAACCCTAACCCTAACAGTAACCATGACCCTAACCTCTAACCCTAACTTTAACCCTAACCCTAACCCAAATTCAACCCTAACCCTAACCCTAACTTTAACCCTAACCCTAAACTCTAACCCTAACTTTAACCATAGCCCCAAACCTAACCCAAATGAACCCTAACCATAACCTTAAACCCTAAACCCTAACCCTAACCCTAACCCTAACCCTAACATTTAAAACTAACTTTAACCCTAACCCTAACCCTAACCACTAACACCAACTTTAACCCTAACCCTAACCCTAACCCAAATTCAAACCTAACCCTAACCCTTACCGTAACCCTAACCCTAACCCTAACCCTAACCCTAACCCTAACCCTAACCCTAACCCTAACCCTAACATTTAAAACTAACTTTAACCCTAACCCTAACCCTAACCACTAACACCAACTTTAACCCTAACCCTAACCCAAATTCAAACCTAACCCTAACCCTTACCGTAACCCTAACCCTAACCCTAACCCTAACCCTAACCCTAATTCAACCCTAACCCTAACCCTAACCTCTAACCCTAACTTTAACCCTAACCCTAACCCTAACCCTAACCCTAATTCAACCCTAACCCTAACTCTGAACCCTAACCCTAACCGTAACCCTAACCCTAACCCTAAAACTAACCCTAACCCTAACCCTAACCCTAACCCTAACCTTTAATACTAACTTTAACCCTAACCCTAACCCAAATTCAAACCTAACCCTAATCCTAACCCTAACTCTAACCCTAACCCTAACTCTAACCCTAACCCTAACCCTAACCCTAACCCTAACCCTAACCCTAACCCTAACCCTAACCCTATTCCTAACCCTAACCCTAACCCTAACCCTAACCCTAACCCTAACCCTAACCCTAACCCTAACCCTAACCCTAATTCAACCCTAACCCTAACCCTAACCTCTAACCCTAACTTTAAACCTAACCCTAACCCTAACCCTAACCCTAACCCTAACCCTAATTCAACCCTAACCCTAACCCTAACCCTGAACCCTAACCCTAACCCTAACCCTAACCCTAACCCTAACCCTAACCCTAACCCTAACCCTAACCCTAACCCTAACCCTAACCCTAAAACTAACCCTAACCCTAAAACTAACCCTAACCCTAACCCTAATTCAACCCTAACCCTAACCCTAACCTCTAAACCTAACTTTAACACTAACCCTAACGCTAACCCTAACCCTAACCCTAACTTTAACCCTAACCCCAACCCCAACCCTAACCCTAACCCTAACCCTAACCCTAACCCTAACCCTAACCCTAACCCTAACCTTAACCTTAACCCTAACCCTAACCCTAACCCTAACCTCTAACCCTAACTTTAAACCTAACCCTAACCCTAACCCTAACCCTAATTCAACCCTAACCCTAACTCGGAACCCTAACCCTAACCCTAACCCTAACCCTAACCCTAACCCTAACCCTAACCCTAACCCTAACCCTAAACCTTAAACTAACCCTAACCCTAACCCTAACCCTAACCCTAACCCTAACCCTAACCCTAACCCTAACCCTAACCCTAACCCTAACCCTAATTCAACCCTAACCCTAACCCTAACCCTGAACCCTAACCCTAACCCTAACCCTAACCCTAACCCTAACCCTAACCCTAACCCTAACCCTAAAACTAACCCTAACCCTAAAACTAACCCTAACCCTAACCCTAATTCAACCCTAACCCTAACCCTAACCTCTAAACCTAACTTTAACACTAACCCTAACGCTAACCCTAACCCTAACCCTAACTTTAACCCTAACCCCAACCCCAACCCTAACCCTAACCCTAACCCTAACCCTAACCCTAACCCTAACCCTAACCCTAACCCTAACCCTAACCCTAACCTTAACCTTAACCCTAACCCTAACCCTAACCCTAACCCTAACCTCTAACCCTAACCGTAACCCTAACTTTAACCCTAACCCTAACCCTAAACTCTAACCCTAACTTTAACCCTAACCCTAAACTCTAACCTTACTTTAACCATAGCCCCAAACCTAACCCAAATGAACCCTAACCATAACCTTAAACCCTAAACCCTAACCCTAACCCTAACCCTAACATTTAACACTAACTTTAACCCTAACCCTAACCACTAACACCAACTTTAACCCTAACCCTAACCCAAATTCAAACCTAACCCTAACCCTAACCGTAACTCTAACCCTAACCCTAACCCTAACCCTAACCCTAACCCTAACCCTAACCTAACCCTAACCCTAACCCTAACCCTAACCCTAACCCTAATTCAACCCTAACCCTAACCCTAACCTCTAACCCTAACTTTAACCCTAACCCTAACCCTAACCCTAATTCAACCCTAACCCTAACTCTGAACCCTAACCCTAACCCTAACCCTAACCCTAAAACTAACCCTAACCCTAACCCTAACCCTAACCCTAACCCTAACCCTAACCCTAACCCTAACCCTAACCCTAACCCTAACCCTAACCCTAACCCTAATTCAACCCTAACCCTAACCCCAACCTCTAAACCTATCTTTAACCCTACCCTAACGCTAACCTTAACCCTAACCGTAACCTCTAACCCTAACTTTAACTCTAACCCTAACCCTAACCTGTAACACTAACTTTAACCCTAACCCTTA
>NW_026612141.1:42500-44108 GCF_029931775.1 Euleptes europaea
GTGTATGTGTCTCTGCTTCCCATCACCTGCTATCAGTGAACTCGTAAAAGCAGTTCACACCTTCTAGTCTCAGGCGCCAGGCCTGATTGCCCCATGTATCTTCCCCCCCGCTGTTCTTCCTGTCAGTACTCCCTCAGGCCGATGCGGCCTTGGAAGTGTGATAGCTTCACCAGACTTCCTGGGACTCGTCTGATGTTTTGTATTATGCCAAGCTTGTAACTTCCCATAACAATAAGTGTGAACCCCAGTGCCCCAGTGCCCTGGAGTCAATATATTCTGTAAACCCGATTAGCCCCTCACTTGCAACTTGCTATCTGTGCCTGTCTCATCTCCTGATGTCTTCAATAAATCCTTTGTTTCTTTATCAACGTCTGAACATTTGATTTGGAGAAATAAACTCAGAGAGAGGGGATCTCTCACATTAAGTTGCAAGTCTTTGCCTCTCGAACTGCTGCTGTACCTTTTGGGACAGAATGTCAGGCGATGAGGAAAACACCCCTACTACCCCTGACGCACCGGACGGACCGGTGGTACCGGAGAAGCCGGATCCCAAGGAGGAGGGTGCCAAGCCAAAGAAGCCTAGGGGTCCCATCCCCGACCAAGGCCGAGGACTTTTTAACAATTGGCTGGACTCCCCCAAGGGTTGGTCTCTCTCCCGAACCACGGCGAAGGATCGCCGTTTGGCCTTCCCCAGCACGGGACTTGAAGGGGACCCGGCGCGCAAGGAGGCCCTGATGGACGAGGAACGCAGGCAGTGGCTGGAGGATCGCCAAGCCATGCAGGAACAGATGGAGTCCATGCGGCGGGTGATGGGTGAGATGGCCGCGGCCCTGGACGCGTTGAAAGTGCAACCGCCTGCCGGCGACCCCCCGGACGGAACACCGGCAGCCCCTCCCGCGCCTCCTAGCCTCCCGTCCCGTCGGGACCTGAAAGTCACCTATGACGGTTCAGGAGACCAGTTGACTTTTTTCATGGTCCAAGTGGACATTTTTATGCGAGAACAAGGCCGAACCTTCACTTCCGAGGAATCCCGGGTGCAGTACGTGGCTTCCCTGCTGCAAGGGGAGGCGGCCGCCTGGATGGTGTTGCAGTATGAACTCCGCTCGCCGGTGCTACGAACCCTGGATGAGTTTATGGTAGCACTCCGAAACCGCTTCGAGGACCCGACTCTGGGTGAGCGGGCTAAAGCCTCCCTGATGCAACTGCGCCAAGGGACCAAGTCGGTGGCGCAGTATGCAAGTGAGTTCCAATCACTGGCCAGCCGAATCCTGGACTGGAGTGAGGCCACTTTGGTACAGTGCTTCAGGGAGGGCCTCAACCCGGACCTCCAGCATTGGGCTTTTATGCAAGGGAACCCCCCGGATGTGGAGGGTTGGGTTCGCCACGCTGCCGACATCGAGAATCGCAAACAACTCCTGACCTTGTCCAAACAACGCGTTGGACGAGACCCGAGACCCCGAAGTGACCGGGGCCGAGACTTCCGACCGGGAGGGAGCGGGGGTCCCTCGGCCGCTGAACGCCGTAAGCGTTTTGAGACCGGCGTCTGCCTGACCTGTGGAGGAAAGGGACACTTTGCATCGCAATGCCCCTCTCGTGCGGGTCGTCCAA
>NW_026612142.1:0-43843 GCF_029931775.1 Euleptes europaea
CTAGAGGAAAACACCAAATAAAACACACCAGTTGGCCTTAAAGCAGCCACCAAAAACTAAACGCGTCACAGCACACAATCTTAAAGATACTAAACAAACCAAGAACCCCTAGACCACTTAACTGAGCTACTCTACCACAATAGAGACACCACTGTTAAAATTAGTAATAAGAGCCCCGCTCTCTACATGCACCCCCATAAACTGGAAATAGATAAACTACCAGTAAATAACAGACCACAAATGGAAAAATTTAACACACTTTTTAACCATATAATATAACCCCCTGTTAACCCAACACAGGAGTGCAGCACAGACAGATTAAACGCCACAAAAGGAACTCAGCCACTTAGGGCCCCAACTGTTTACCAAAAACATAGCCTTTAGCCACACAAGTATTAAAGGTGCTGCCTGCCCAGTGATCTTTTAAACGGCCGCGGTATTCTAACCGTGCAAAGGTAGCGTAATCACTTGTCACTTAAATAATGACTAGTATGAACGGCTAAATGAGGGCCCAACTGTCTCCTAAAGCAGATCAATGAACTTGATCCCCTAGTTAAAAAGCTAGGATGTAAACATAAGACGAAAAGACCCTGTGGAGCTTAAAACAAAAACTAATAACCACGGGGCCTCTACCCCCCCCCCCCTTAGCCTTGTTTTTAGTTGGGGCGACTTCGGAAATAAACAAAACTTCCAAGACCACAGACCAAAAATCTATCAAAGACCCACAAGCCAATGAGACCACCATAAAATTGACCCTGTAACACAGATCAACGAACCAAGTTACCCCAGGGATAACAGCGCCATCCTCTTTTAGAGCCCCTATCGCCAAGAGGGTTTACGACCTCGATGTTGGATCAGGACATCCTGGTGGTGCAGCCACTACCAAGGGTTCGTTTGTTCAACGATTAACTAGTCCTACGTGATCTGAGTTCAGACCGGAGAAATCCAGGTCGGTTTCTATCTATGTTTTTCTCCCTTCAGTACGAAAGGACCCAGGGAGAAGCACCAATAGGACCCCCACGTGCTAATACCAAGCTCTTACCCACACTAAAGAGCCCATTTATCAAAACCAGCGGCCTAAGACCAGGGCCACGCTTTAGGGTGGCAGAGCCAGGTAATTATGCAAAAGGCCTAAGCCCTTACAACAGAAGCTCAAATCTTCTCCCTAATAATTAAAACCACAATAACCCTAGTAGTTAACCCACTAACACTCATCATCCCAATCCTACTAGCAGTTGCCTTCCTAACCCTATTAGAACGAAAAACCCTAGGCTACATACAACTACGCAAGGGCCCAAACATTGTAGGGCCCTACGGCCTACTACAACCAATTGCAGACGGACTAAAACTTTTCACCAAAGAACCCATCCGACCAACGGCATCAACACCAACACTATTTTTAGCCATACCAATACTAGCACTACTACTGTCACTAACAATTTGAGCCCCCATTCCAATACCAAACCCCATCATGGACGCTAATTTAGGCCTATTAATACTACTGGCTATCTCAAGCCTTGCTGTATACTCAATTCTATGATCTGGGTGAGCAACAAACTCAAAATACGCCCTCGTTGGCGCCCTACGGGCAGTCGCACAAACTATCTCTTATGAGGTAACAATAGGAATCATTGTACTATCAACCATAATATTCACGGGGGGATTTTCAATACAAACCCTGCTAACAACACAAAAAAACACGTGATTAGCAACATGTGTATGACCACTAATAATAATATGATACATCTCAACAATTGCAGAAACAAACCGGGCCCCATTCGACCTAACCGAAGGCGAGTCAGAGCTTGTCTCAGGATTTAATGTTGAATACGCAGCCGGCCCATTCGCACTATTCTTCCTAGCAGAATACGCAAACATCTTAATAATAAACACCCTCTCATGTATCCTATTCCTAGGCCCAAACTGCCCCAACACCCCAGAACTATTTTCAATAAATATTATGATTAAAACCTGCATGTTAACACTGGGCTTCCTGTGAATCCGCGCATCATATCCACGATTTCGATATGACCAACTAATGCACCTACTTTGAAAAAACTTCCTACCACTAACCCTAGCCCTTTGCGTCTGATACATTGCCACACCCATTTCAATATCAGGCACCCCCCCACTAACATAACCCAAACTTTGGCAGTGTGCCCGAAACATTAAGGACTACTTTGATAGAGTATGATATGGAGACTCGCCCCTCCCACTTCCTTAGAAAGACAGGCTACGAACCTGCACTACGAAGCCCAAAACTTCGTGTACTTCCAATTATACTACCTACTAGTAAAGTCAGCTAATAAAGCTTTCGGGCCCATACCCCGACAATGTTGGTACACAACCCTTCCTATACTAATAAGCCCAATAACACAAACAATCCTAATCTCAAGCCTAGCGACAGGCACCATCATCACCACATCAAGCCACCACTGACTACTTGCATGACTTGGACTAGAAATCAATACACTAGCCATACTACCACACATTACTAAACAACACCACCCACGAGCAACAGAAGCCGCCACAAAATATTTCCTAACACAAGCTGCAGCCGCTGCCCTAATCCTCCTGGCCAGCCTGATCAACACCTGACAGACCGGACAATGAACAATTATACAGCCAACGCACAACTCAACTGCACTAATTTTAACAGTAGCCATCGCAATAAAACTAGGCTTGGCACCAACACACTTCTGATACCCAGAGGTCCTGCAGGGGTCTACAATAATAACCGCCCTAATCATATCAACATGACAAAAACTTGCCCCCCTAGCCCTACTTTATATAATACACAACCACCTATCACTAAACCTGGTCCTAGTGCTGGGACTCCTATCCACAATAATTGGGGGGTGGTCAGGCCTAAATCAGACACAACTCCGAAAAATCATGGCCTTCTCCTCAATCGCCCATATGGGATGATTAACAATTGCCCTAACTATGGGCCACAGCCTTACAACACTAACCATAATTATCTATTTAGCCGCAACCACAGCAATATTTACCTCTATATTAACAGCATCAACAAAAAACATCACAGACCTTACTACCACCTGGTCTAACTCCTCTACACTTTTAACCATAATAATACTAACACTAATATCACTAGGGGGCCTTCCCCCCCTAACAGGGTTCATGCCAAAACTGCTAATTATCAAAGAACTAACACTACACCAGCTAACCCCACTAGCCACAACATTAGCCCTAATAAGCCTACCAAGCCTATTCTTTTATACCCGCCTAGCCTATTTCACTACACTAACAAACCCGCCCACCACAACCACAACAAAAAACACATGACGATTCAAAAACAACCACACACACCTAATAACCACGGCAACTACTACAACAGCCCTCCTTCTACCAATCACACCACTACTATACAACATATAAACCCCGCCCCACCCCCAGGGACTTAGGTTAACTATTTAAACCAGGGGCCTTCAAAGCCCCAAACAAGAAACACATCTTATTCCCTGAAGGCCTGTAAAACACTAATATACATCTCCTGAATGCAACTCAGACACTTTAATTAAGCTAAGACCTCCCTAGACCGACGGGCTTTGATCCCATAAAACTTTAGTTAACAACTAAACACCCTATCCAGCGGGCTTCAATCTACCTTCTCCCGTTATAGAAAAACGGGAGAAGCCCCGGCACCTTTTTGGGTGCGTCTCCAAACTTGCATTTTGTTGCGTTCTACGCTACGGAGCTTGGTACGAAAAGGACTCAAACCTCTGTCTGTGAGACTACAGCTCACCGCCTTGCCCTCGGCCATCCTACCTGTGACCATCAATCGTTGATTTTTTTCGACAAACCACAAAGACATCGGCACCCTGTATCTACTTTTTGGCGCCTGGGCCGGAATAGCCGGCACTGGCCTAAGCTTGCTAATTCGAGCTGAGCTTAGCCAGCCTGGAACCCTTCTTGGGGACGACCAAATCTATAATGTGGTTGTAACCGCCCATGCTTTTGTAATAATCTTCTTCATGGTAATACCCGTAATGATCGGGGGCTTCGGAAACTGGCTGGTTCCACTAATAATTGGGGCCCCAGACATGGCTTTTCCACGAATAAACAACATAAGCTTTTGACTCCTGCCCCCCTCACTACTCCTTTTACTGGCCTCTTCCGGAGTTGAAGCCGGGGCAGGAACTGGCTGAACCGTCTACCCACCACTAGCTGCCAACCTGGCCCATGCAGGAGCATCCGTAGACCTGACAATTTTTTCCCTGCACCTAGCAGGGGTTTCTTCCATCCTGGGGGCTATTAACTTTATTACCACCTGCATTAATATAAAAGCCCCAGCAATAACTCAATACAACACCCCCCTCTTCGTATGATCTGTACTTATCACCGCAGTACTTCTTCTACTGTCTCTGCCAGTACTAGCTGCCGGCATCACAATACTATTAACAGACCGAAACCTAAACACCACCTTCTTTGACCCGGCAGGCGGAGGAGACCCCGTGCTATACCAACACCTGTTCTGATTTTTTGGGCACCCAGAAGTTTACATCTTAATTTTACCCGGATTTGGTATGATCTCCCACATCGTAGCATACTACGCTGGTAAAAAAGAGCCCTTTGGCTACATGGGCATGGTGTGGGCCATGGTCTCTATCGGATTCCTTGGTTTTATCGTCTGAGCCCACCATATATTCACAGTTGGCATGGATGTAGACACCCGCGCATACTTTACCTCTGCCACAATAATTATTGCAATCCCAACTGGGGTAAAAGTATTCAGCTGGTTAGCAACCCTTCATGGCGGACTAATCAAATGAGACGCAGCCTTGCTGTGGGCTCTTGGCTTTATCTTCCTGTTTACCGTGGGCGGACTAACCGGGATCGTCTTAGCAAACTCATCCCTGGATATTGTATTACATGACACATACTACGTAGTCGCACACTTCCACTACGTCTTATCTATAGGAGCAGTATTTGCAATTATAGGCGGATTCGTACACTGATTTCCACTATTTACTGGCTTCTCATTACATAGCACTTTAACAAAAGCCCAATTCGGGGTTATATTTATTGGCGTAAACATAACATTCTTCCCCCAACACTTTTTAGGTCTTGCTGGAATGCCACGACGGTACTCAGACTACCCAGACGCCTACACACTATGGAACACTGTCTCATCAATTGGATCACTAACATCACTTGTTGCCGTCATCATAATAATATATATTATCTGAGAGGCATTTTCTGCCAAACGGACCCCAAATAACACAGAACTAACACACGTCAACCTAGAGTGACTCCACGGCTGCCCGCCCCCATACCACACGTATGAAGAACCAGCCTTTGTCCAATCTTAACCTGCCAAGAGACGAGGGACTCGAACCCCCACCTTTTAGTTTCAAGCTAAACGTACGCCCACTGCGTACCCCTCTCTTATCAAACACGAGCCTCTAGTAAATTATTACATAGCACTGTCAGGGCTAAATTACAGTCTAACCCCTGTGAGACTCAATGGCACAACCTGCCCAACTAGGATTCCAAGACGCAGCATCCCCCATCATAGAAGAGCTCCTCCACTTCCACGACCACGCACTTATAATCGTATTCCTTATCAGCGCCTTCGTCCTATATATTATCTCTCTTATAATAACAACCACACTAACGCACACTAACACAATAGATGCCCAAGCAGTTGAAATAATCTGAACAGTCCTGCCGTCTATCATTCTAATCATAATTGCACTGCCGTCCTTACGAATCCTGTACCTAATAGATGAGATTAACAACCCACACCTAACAATTAAGGCCCTTGGACACCAATGATATTGAAGCTACGAATACACAGACTATGAAAACCTAACATTTGACTCCTATATGACCCCAACAACAGACCTGTGATCAGGGGCCATTCGACTACTAGAGACAGACCACCGAATAGTTGTACCCGTAGAGTCCCCGATCCGCATGTTAATTTCAGCCGAAGACGTCCTTCACTCTTGAGCCGTCCCCTCACTAGGCATTAAAACCGATGCAATCCCTGGGCGACTAAACCAGACAACATTTACTACAGCTTCCCCAGGCCTATTTTACGGCCAGTGCTCAGAAATCTGCGGGTCAAACCACAGCTTTATGCCCATTGTAGTAGAAGCCACCACCCTAGACAACTTCGAATTATGGTCTAACATGATACTTCAATCTTTAAGAAGCTTTACATAATAGCATTGGCCTTTTAAGCCAAAGATTGGAACAATAACCACTTAAAGACGTGCCCCAACTAAACCCCGCTCCGTGACTTATAATTATGTTAACCGTATGGTTTATCACCCTCCTTATAATAAAACCAAAGCTGTTAAAACACCAGATAGCCAACCAACCAACTACAAAACCCCTAAGCACCCAGCCCCCATGCTGATCCTGATTATGATGTTAAACCTATTCGACCAATTCGCAACCCCACAGATAATAGGAGTCCCATTAATCCTGCTTGCCCTACTGGCCCCAACAACACTATTTCACTCACAAACACATCTAATACCAAGCCGCACATGGGCACTAAAACTATGACTAATAAAAACCGCCACAAAACAACTAATATCCCCAATCAGTAAGACAGGACACCCCTGAGCACTGCTTCTATTAACAATTTTGTTATACCTATTAACAATCAACCTGCTAGGGCTATTACCATACACATTTACCCCCACCACACAACTATCCATAAACATAAGCCTGGCCCTACCAATATGACTATTTACAGTACTTGTTGGGCTTTGAAACCAGCCCACCGCCTCCATCGGACACCTACTACCCATGGGCACACCCACCCCGCTAGTTCCAATTTTAGTAATTATCGAAACAGCTAGCCTATTAATTCGACCCCTAGCCCTGGGGGTGCGTCTTACTGCAAACCTAACTGCAGGACACCTGTTAATCCAACTTATCTCAACAGCCACACTTGTATTAATGCCATTAATACCATCAGTATCAGTGCTAACCTCAGTCACCCTCCTATTGTTAACCGCCCTAGAAGTCGCTGTTGCAATGATCCAAGCATATGTATTCGTACTATTATTAAGTCTCTACCTACAAGAAAACGTTTAATGACCCACCAAGCCCACAGCTTCCACATAGTAGACCAAAGCCCATGGCCCCTAACAGGGGCCATTGCAGCCTTATTAATAACCTCTGGGCTCGCAATATGGTTCCACTTTGGCTCAAATACATTAATAACCATCGGCCTTACCACTATACTATTAACAATACTGCAATGATGACGAGATGTTGTTCGGGAAGGAACCTACCAAGGCCACCACACCCACCAAGTTCAACAGGGACTTCGTTATGGCATAATTTTATTCATTGCCTCAGAGGTTTTCTTTTTCATCGGGTTCTTTTGAGCATTCTATCACTCAAGCCTTGCACCTACACCAGAGCTTGGAGGTTGTTGACCCCCAAGCGGAATTACTCCCCTAAACCCGTTTGAAGTTCCCCTACTTAATACCGCAGTACTACTGGCATCAGGTGTTACAGTAACCTGAGCCCACCATTCAATCATAGGAGGAGAACGAAAAGAGGCCATACAGGCCCTAGTGCTTACAATCATACTGGGGGCCTACTTTACACTACTACAGGCTATAGAATATCTGGAGGCCTCTTTCACAGTAGCAGACGGAGCCTATGGCACCACCTTTTTTGTGGCCACTGGCTTCCACGGACTACATGTAATCATTGGGACTAGCTTCCTAGTAGTCTGCCTGCTACGCCAAATAAAATTCCACTTCACCACTGACCACCACTTTGGATTCGAAGCGGCCGCATGATACTGACACTTTGTAGACGTTGTTTGACTCTTCCTTTACATCTCAATCTATTGATGAGGTTCATAACTTCCTTAGTATTTAAAAGTACAGGTGACTTCCACTCACAAAGCCTTAGCTCATAATTAACCCTAAGAGGAAGTAATAAACATTATAATAGTAACTCTAATATCCACCGCACTAACCGCCGCCCTAATCATCATTAGCTTTTGACTACCACAAGCCACCCCTGACACAGAAAAATTGTCCCCATACGAATGCGGCTTTGACCCAGTCGGTTCAGCACGACTACCTTTCTCATTGCGATTTTTTCTAGTCGCTATCTTATTCCTACTTTTTGACCTAGAAATCGCCCTACTCCTACCAACCCCGTGAGCTATTAACTTACCCTCCCCCAATTCAACCCTTATATGAACTACAACAATTATCACCCTACTAGCCCTGGGCCTAGTCTATGAGTGATCCCAAGGAGGACTAGAATGAGCAGAATATAGAGGCTAATCTAAAGCAAGATCACTAATTTCGACTTAGTACATCCCAAAATAATGGGGCCACTAACTATGCTACCTCAACACCTACTGATACTAGCCATCTTTACCCTAAGCCTTATAGGACTAGCACTCCACCGTAAACATCTTGTATCTGCCCTTCTATGCATCGAGGGCCTGCTTTTAAGCCTATTTATTGGACTTAGTGCTATCTCCTTAACCCAACACCTGTCAACCACTGCCACCCTTCCAATTACCCTCTTGACCATGTCCGCATGTGAGGCAGGAGCAGGACTGGCCCTATTAGCTGCATCCTCCCGCACTCACGCAACAGACCACCTAAAAACCATAAGCCTATTAAAATGCTAAAACTAACCATAGCAACAGTAATACTAGTCCCAACCGCCCTTTTAGCCCCAACTAAATACACCTTCCACATTTATACGGCCCTATCTATAACAACAACACTCCTATTAATAGGACAATTAAACGCCCCCACACTAACAAAAATCTGACATGTCAACACATGGATAACACTCGACCAATTCTCAACCCCCCTGACTATTCTTTCATCCTGATTGCTCCCACTTATAGTAGTAGCAAGCCAAAGCCACATGGCCAAAGAGCCTCAGTCCCGACAACGCCTGTTCTTATCAACCTGTGCTCTGCTACAAACCACCCTAATTCTAACATTCGCCTCAAACAACTTAATACTATTCTACCTGTTATTTGAAGCAACACTAATCCCAACACTAATCCTTATCACGCGTTGGGGCAGCCAAACAGAGCGACTCGCCGCAGGCACTTATTTCCTGTTCTATACACTATCCGGCTCACTCCCACTATTAGTAATAATTTTATATTCATACACCCACAACTACCACACAACACCACTAATAATGTCAATAAAGCACCCAGAAATACTAATAACATGAACCAACTCACTAGTATGACTATCATGTCTTCTAGCATTTATAGTAAAAATACCCCTATACTCCATGCACTTATGACTACCAAAAGCACACGTTGAGGCCCCAATCGCTGGATCAATAATCCTGGCCGCCGTACTTCTTAAACTGGGAGGATACGGCATCATCCGAATCACCCCAATCCTAAACCCAACAACACAAACTATGTGCTACCCCCTCATTATTCTAGCCCTCTGGGGAATAATTATAACCAGCCTCATTTGCCTACGTCAAACAGACTTAAAATCCATCATTGCCTACTCCTCAGTAAGCCACATAGGCCTTGTAACTGCAGGAGCCCTAATTCAGACCCCATGAAGTATCTCAGGAACAATAATTCTAATGGTCGCCCACGGATTAGCCTCTTCTATACTATTTTGCCTAGCCAACACAAACTATGAACGAACCCACACTCGAACTTTATTAATAACACGGGGCCTTCAACTCACCCTCCCACTTATAGCCACATGATGACTTATGGCAAACTTAGCCAACATGGCCCTACCCCCTACAATCAACCTGATGGGGGAATTAATAATCATTACTTCTGCTATAAACTGAGCCACCATAACAATCATCTTAACAGGCCTAACGACGCTATTAACCGCCCTATACTCCCTATATGTCTTCATTATAACGCAACGAAACAAAACACCAACAAATACCTCCCACCCACCCTCAAACACCCGAGAACACCTATTAATAGCCCTTCACCTCATCCCTATGGCACTATTAATTATAAACCCAAAACTAATCCTGTAGCACCCAGAAGTAGGCATAGTTTGATCAAAACACTAAGCTGTGGACTTAACAACAGGGGCACCCCGCCCCTTGCATACCGAGAGGGACGACACAAATTGGAACTGCTAATTCAAATTACCGAAGTTAAATTCTCCGGACCACTCCACATTATAACCCAAGACTTTCAAAGGATATTAGACCTTCCTTTAATCTTAGGCATTAACACTACTTGGTGCAACTCCAAGTGAAAGTACATGACCTCCATACTATTCTACTCAACCATAATTTCAACCCTGCTAATCCTTATTGCCCCTATTATTACCTCTATGTTTATTACACAAGCCTCGGGCTACTTCACACAAACTACTAAACTTGCCTGCCTGACAAGCCTAATTCCAACCAATATTTTTATCAACTACGGAATACAAACAACTATAACCAACGCTACCTGACTACAAACGTCCTTCAACATTAATATCAGCTTCCTATTTGATATTTACTCTACCACGTTTATAACAACAGCCCTATTTATCACCTGGGCCATCCTGGAGTTCTCAGATTGATATATAAAACTAGACCCGAACAAAAACAAATTTATAAAATACTTAATACTATTCCTCCTAGCCATAATAACCATAACAACAGCAAACAGCCTATTACAACTATTTGTTGGCTGGGAAGGGGTAGGCATCATATCCTTCTTACTAATCGGGTGGTGGCACGGGCGCACCAATGCAAACACATCCGCCCTACAAGCTGTTATATACAACCGAATCGGAGACATTGGACTAATCCTGTCTTTAGCTTGATTCGCAATACACTACAACACATGGGACGTACAACAAACATTCTCACATACGACCCCCCCCACCCTGCCACTACTAGGCCTAGTCTTAGCAGCCATGGGAAAATCCGCCCAATTTGGGCTACACCCATGGCTGCCAGCAGCCATAGAAGGCCCAACCCCAGTATCAGCACTACTTCACTCTAGCACAATAGTCGTTGCCGGAATTTTTCTACTGGCCCGGCTATTCCCAATAATACAAAACAGCCAGGCCACAACTACCCTCTGCCTATGCCTAGGAGCAATAACTACAACCTTTGCAGCACTCTGTGCCCTCACACAAAACGATATCAAAAAGATCATTGCCTTCTCCACCTCAAGCCAGCTCGGCCTAATAATACTAACACTAGGACTAAACCAGCCACAGTTAACATACCTACACATCACCACACACGCCTTTTTCAAGGCCATACTATTCCTATGCGCAGGTTCAGTAATTCATAATCTCGGGGACGAACAAGACATCCGAAAAATAGGAAGCACCCAAAAAACAATACCGCTAACCACAACCTGTATAACTATCGGCAACCTAGCCCTAACAGGGGCCCCCTTCCTAGCTGGATTTTACACTAAAGACGTAATCATTGAAACAATAAACACATCACACTTAAACGCCTGAGCCCTATCAACCACTATTATTGCTACCGCCCTTACAGCCGCCTACAGCCTACGCCTAACCTTTTATGT
Source organism: Euleptes europaea (assembly GCF_029931775.1). Taxonomy (NCBI): domain Eukaryota; kingdom Metazoa; phylum Chordata; class Lepidosauria; order Squamata; family Sphaerodactylidae; genus Euleptes; species Euleptes europaea. The sequence continues at coordinate 11,522 of NW_026612142.1, forward strand.
CCAAACAAATAAGCCTCGATACAACACAACTACAACCCCAGCAGAAACAAACCCAAGCCAGACTCGACCCCTAGTACGACTCGCCATAGGAAGTATTATATCTGGCCTATTTGTGGCCACAACAATACTACCAACCCCACCCCAAACAATAACAATGGGCCCAATTACAAAACTAGCCGCCACAATTATCACGCTAGTAGGCCTGCTATGTGCTATAGATATCACCATACAAACATCCAACCTATTAAAACCAAAACAAAGTACACCAAGTACATCCTCAACACAACTGGGGTTCTTTAACACCCTTGCACACCGAGCCCAACCAAAATACAACATACAATTCGGACAAAACACCGCTATGCACTTAAATGACCTTATCTGATATGAGGCCATCGCCCCAAAAACAGCCATATTAATTAACACCGCCCTAGCTAAAAAACTGTCCAAATCACACACCGGACACATCAAAACATACCTAGTCATACTTATTGCCACTCTAGCCGCCGCAATTACCACATACTACTAAACCGCACGTAGCCCCCCAAAACTCGACCCTCGAGTTAACTCAAGGACAACAAACAGGGCCACCATTAAACTCCCCCCACACAACAATAATAACGGCCCGCCCAAAGAATATATCAATGCAACACCACTAAAATCAGTCCGAGTACCCTCAAAACCAAAATCGTCCCCACCAGACGCCCCACACCCATCAATAGACAACCCTCCAAAGTACCAAACTAAAAACAAAACTAATATAAAATACCCAAACACATAATACAAAACAGAGTAATCCAACCACACCTCAGGATATTGGTCTGCTGAAAGTGCCACAGAATAAGCAAAGACTACCAATATCCCACCTAAATAAATTAAAAATAACACCAATGCAATAAAGGACCCACCAAAAATAACTAACACCACACTACCACCCAACGCAGACACTACAAGTCCCATCGCCCCAAAAACAGGAGAAGGATTTGACGCTACACCAATAAACCCCAACACCATACACAACACAGTAAAAAAAACAAAGTACGACATAATTTTCATTTGGCCATGCCAAAACCTGTGATACGAAAAACCACCGTTGTTATTCAACTATAAAAACCAATAATGACCCCAATCCGAAAAACACACCCAATAATCAAAATAATAAACAACTCATTTATTGACCTCCCCACACCATCAAACATCTCCGCTTGATGAAACTTTGGGTCCTTGTTAGGGCTGTGCCTACTAATCCAAATCTCCACCGGCCTATTCTTGGCCATGCACTACACCGCAGACACCTCCACAGCATTCTCATCAATCGCCCACATCTGTCGTGACGTACAACACGGCTGACTAATCCGAAACATCCACGCCAACGGCGCCTCCATATTTTTTATCTGCCTTTATATACACATCGGGCGAGGCCTATACTACGGCTCATACTTATACAAAGAGACCTGAAACATCGGCGTGGCCCTACTATTCCTAGTAATAGCAACCGCGTTCGTGGGCTATGTCCTGCCATGGGGACAGATATCATTCTGAGGGGCTACCGTAATCACAAACCTACTATCAGCAGTTCCATATATAGGAAACACCCTAGTAGAGTGAATTTGAGGCGGGTTCGCCGTAGATAACGCAACACTAACACGATTTTTCACTTTCCACTTCCTCCTGCCATTCATCATCTCAGCCACTGCAATCCTACACATACTATTCCTACACGAAACGGGATCAAACAACCCAACAGGGGTAAACTCAAACTCAGATAAAATTCCGTTCCACCCATACTTTTCAACTAAAGACCTGCTAGGGGCAGCCCTTATAATAATAACACTACTGTACCTATCCCTTTTCTCCCCACAACTGCTTGGGGACCCAGAAAACTTTACCCCAGCAAACCCCCTAATAACCCCACCACACATCAAACCAGAATGGTACTTCCTATTCGCCTACGCCATCCTACGTTCCATCCCAAACAAACTTGGAGGAGTACTTGCCCTAATAATATCCATTATAATCCTACTGCTAATCCCACTTACACACAACTCAAAACAACGAACAAGCACATTCCGACCACTATCACAACTAACATTTTGAACCATAATCGCCACTATCGCTATCCTAACCTGAATCGGAGGACAACCAGTCGAAGACCCATTTATCATAATCGGACAACTAGCTTCCGTCCTATACTTCACAACAATCCTACTATTAAGCCCCACAATCAATAAACTAGAGAATAAACTAATAAACTGATAACCCCACCAGCCCTTGTAGCTTAAACCACACTTAAAGCACTGACCTTGTAAGTCAAAGATTGGAACGCATTACAACCCTGGGGCACTACTCACACCCCCACATACAAAAAAGACTCAACTCTTAACTCTAGTCCCCAAAACTAGTGTTTTCACTTAAACTATTTTCTGAGACCACCCCACCCAAATAGGCTTCACCCCCACACGGGGGTGGAGCCTATATGGCCACTTAACAACCTTATAAACTCCAAGGCCTCCGCCCGCAGTATATCAAAAAAAAGACTCAACTCTTAACTCTAGTCCCCAAAACTAGTGTTTTCACTTAAACTATTTTCTAAGACCACCCCACCCAAATAGGCTTCACCCCCACACGGGGGTGGAGCCTATATGGCCACTTAACAACCTTATAAACTCCAAGGCCTCCGCCCGCAGTATATCAAAAAAAAGACTCAACTCTTAACTCTAGTCCCCAAAACTAGTGTTTTCACTTAAACTATTTTCTAAGACCACCCCACCCAAATAGGCTTCACCCCCACACGGGGGTGGAGCCTATATGGCCACTTAACAACCTTATAAACTCCAAGGCCTCCGCCCGCAGTATATCAAAAAAAGACTCAACTCTTAACTCTAGTCCCCAAAACTAGTGTTTTCACTTAAACTATTTTCTGAGACCACCCCACCCAAATAGGCTTCACCCCCACACGGGGGTGGAGCCTATATGGCCATTTAACAACCTTATAAACTCCAGGACCTCCATTAGTGTCTAGGGTTATGGGGGGTCCCCCTTTACATACTATGTATAATCAACATACATTTATTTGCCCCATGAATATTGTCCCAGTACATATTATTATTAATTTTACATAATACATACTATGTATAATCAACATACATCTATCTGCCCCATGAATATTGTCCCAGTACATCCTATCATTGATTTTACATAGTACATATCATCAAATAAGCGTGGATTAATAAATCCATGTATTTAAGACATATTGATTCTTTACCGGACATATCCCGAGAGATCATCAATCCTTGTATTCGCACACCAGGTGCCCAGTCTCGTAGTCCATGAAATGTAGACTAACACACAGTGCCCTTTCCAAGGCCTCTGGTTCTGTGAGGTCAAGTCCATTAATCGCTGACGTATCACTCGTGCCTTTTAAGAGGCCTTTGGTTGCTAGGATTAGTTACACGTCTCCTCATACTCATAGCATCCCTGTGCTGTCATGCGGCTGGTATTTTTATTTTTAGGGTGGTATATCACAACCTCATTTCCAGTGGCTGTCAACTAACAACTCTGCTGAACCTACGGTGCAAGATGGCCCACGATCCCACAAGCCCACCCAGGGGTAAATTATTCATGCTCGAAGGACATATAATTATTTACTAGACTAAAAACCAATGAATAAACACGACACCTATACCTATACCTATACCTATACCTACACCTACACCTACACCCATACCCACACCCATACCCATACCCATACCCATACCCACACCCATACCCATACCCATACCCATACCCATACCCACCCACACACACACACACACACACACACACACACGCCCCCCATACACCCACATACACCCACACACACCCACGCCCCGAACACGCCCATACTCACACGGCTACCTCCGGCAAACCCCCCTTACCCCCCACTAAGAATTTTTCCCTGCAATTAAAGTGCTTCTCGCCAAACCCCTAAAACGAGATTTAATTGCAAAAATTTTTTCTTAGTTGCGATCCAAGACTTGCCATAATACCACAAGAACAAAAATCGCAGCTCCCCACACACAAAATAAAACCCCAAAATGTATATATATATATATATATATATATATATATTACACACACTAAACCACACAACGGCAACTCCGTTACTGTAGCTTAAATAATACTAAAGCACGGCCCTGAAGTTGCCGTTATGGATCCTAGTAATTTCCCGGAAACACACCGTTTTGGTCCTAAACTTATTATTATTTTTAACTCGAATTACACATGCAAGCCTCCACACCCCTGTGCAAACCCCCACACAGTGCCTACCCACTAGGCCAGGAGCAGGTATCAGGCACACCACACTATTTAGCCCCAGACACCTAGCACCGCCACACCCACACGGGGCCCAGCAGTGATAAACATTAATGTATAAGCCATAAAGCTTGACTTAGCCACAGTTAAACCAGACGGGGCGGTAAATTTCGTGCCAGCCACCGCGGTTATACGAAAGCCCCAAAATAATAATACTCGGCGTAAAAAGTGACTAGACCCCTAAAACTTAATAAAAGAAGGCTGAGCTGCACCTACGTTGTAAAATACTAACCAATGCAAAAACAACTCCACCCCTCCCACAATTAATTAAGCCCCATCGACTCACGAAAGCCAAGGCCCAAACTAGGATTAGATACCCTATTATGCTTGGCCATAAACCAAACTTGCACCTTACACTAGCAACTCGCCAGAGAATTACAAGTGAAAAACTTAAAACTCTAAGGACTTGACGGTGCCCCAAACCAACCTAGAGGAGCTTGTCCTATAATCGATACTCCACGCCAAACCTTACCCCCTTTTGCCTTTACCCAGCCTATATACCGCCGTCGCAAACCTACCTTATGAAAGAACTGCCGTAAGTAAGATAGATAACATTTAACACGTCAGGTCAAGGTGTAGCATATAAGGGGGCAGAGATGAGCTACATTTTCTACACTAGAAAACACCACAAGTGACATGAAACCTTCACCAGAAGGTGGATTTAGCAGTAAAACAAGCAAGATAAGCCTGTTTGAAGCCTGCCATGGGACACGTACACACCGCCCGTCACCCTCCTCAAGAACTAATAAACCACACTTTATAAAAAACAAAACACCAACAGATGAGGCAAGTCGTAACAAGGTAAGTGTACTGGAAAGTGCACTTGGCCACTAAATCAAGAGGTAGCTTACACTTATATAAAGCATTCAACTTACAATTGAAAAACGTTTAAACAAAAACCCGCTTGAGCCCAAACTCCACAGCTCAACAAACAGTTCAAAACCTCAAGCCCCACTATAAACCAAACCATTTAACCCAGTACCAGTATATTTTTAGGCGATAGAAAACACCCACTTGACGCAATAGCATATAGTACCGCAAGGGAACAATGAAAGAACTATGAAAAACCCCAAGCACCAACAAAGCAAAGATCTGACCTTGTACCTTTTGCATCATGGTTTAATAAGCAAATACAGATAAAGCGCACTAAAACCTGCTCACCCGAACCCAGACGAGCTACCTAACAGCAACTTTTTGAGTACACCCGTCCCTGTGGCAAAAGGCTGGAGAGACTGCTAGGTAGAGGTGACACGCCTATCGAGCCTGGTGATAGCTGGTTGCTCAATAAAAGAATTCTAGTTCAACTATAGGACGCCTGAACCTAAATACAAGCATATTTACCACTGTCACTCCTATACTATATACAATAAGGGTACAGCCTTATTGTAATTGAAAACAACCAATCCTAGAGGAAAAAACACCAAATAAAACACACCAGTTGGCCTTAAAGCAGCCACCAAAAACTAAACGCGTCACAGCACACAATCTTAAAGATACTAAACAAACCAAGAACCCCTAGACCACTTAACTGAGCTACTCTACCACAATAGAGACACCACTGTTAAAATTAGTAATAAGAGCCCCGCTCTCTACATGCACCCCCATAAACTGGAAATAGATAAACTACCAGTAAATAACAGACCACAAATGGAAAAATTTAACACACTTTTTAACCATATAATATAACCCCCTGTTAACCCAACACAGGAGTGCAGCACAGACAGATTAAACGCCACAAAAGGAACTCAGCCACTTAGGGCCCCAACTGTTTACCAAAAACATAGCCTTTAGCCACACAAGTATTAAAGGTGCTGCCTGCCCAGTGATCTTTTAAACGGCCGCGGTATTCTAACCGTGCAAAGGTAGCGTAATCACTTGTCACTTAAATAATGACTAGTATGAACGGCTAAATGAGGGCCCAACTGTCTCCTAAAGCAGATCAATGAACTTGATCCCCTAGTTAAAAAGCTAGGATGTAAACATAAGACGAAAAGACCCTGTGGAGCTTAAAACAAAAACTAATAACCACGGGGCCTCTACCCCCCCCCCCCTTAGCCTTGTTTTTAGTTGGGGCGACTTCGGAAATAAACAAAACTTCCAAGACCACAGACCAAAAATCTATCAAAGACCCACAAGCCAATGAGACCACCATAAAATTGACCCTGTAACACAGATCAACGAACCAAGTTACCCCAGGGATAACAGCGCCATCCTCTTTTAGAGCCCCTATCGCCAAGAGGGTTTACGACCTCGATGTTGGATCAGGACATCCTGGTGGTGCAGCCACTACCAAGGGTTCGTTTGTTCAACGATTAACTAGTCCTACGTGATCTGAGTTCAGACCGGAGAAATCCAGGTCGGTTTCTATCTATGTTTTTCTCCCTTCAGTACGAAAGGACCCAGGGAGAAGCACCAATAGGACCCCCACGTGCTAATACCAAGCTCTTACCCACACTAAAGAGCCCATTTATCAAAACCAGCGGCCTAAGACCAGGGCCACGCTTTAGGGTGGCAGAGCCAGGTAATTATGCAAAAGGCCTAAGCCCTTACAACAGAAGCTCAAATCTTCTCCCTAATAATTAAAACCACAATAACCCTAGTAGTTAACCCACTAACACTCATCATCCCAATCCTACTAGCAGTTGCCTTCCTAACCCTATTAGAACGAAAAACCCTAGGCTACATACAACTACGCAAGGGCCCAAACATTGTAGGGCCCTACGGCCTACTACAACCAATTGCAGACGGACTAAAACTTTTCACCAAAGAACCCATCCGACCAACGGCATCAACACCAACACTATTTTTAGCCATACCAATACTAGCACTACTACTGTCACTAACAATTTGAGCCCCCATTCCAATACCAAACCCCATCATGGACGCTAATTTAGGCCTATTAATACTACTGGCTATCTCAAGCCTTGCTGTATACTCAATTCTATGATCTGGGTGAGCAACAAACTCAAAATACGCCCTCGTTGGCGCCCTACGGGCAGTCGCACAAACTATCTCTTATGAGGTAACAATAGGAATCATTGTACTATCAACCATAATATTCACGGGGGGATTTTCAATACAAACCCTGCTAACAACACAAAAAAACACGTGATTAGCAACATGTGTATGACCACTAATAATAATATGATACATCTCAACAATTGCAGAAACAAACCGGGCCCCATTCGACCTAACCGAAGGCGAGTCAGAGCTTGTCTCAGGATTTAATGTTGAATACGCAGCCGGCCCATTCGCACTATTCTTCCTAGCAGAATACGCAAACATCTTAATAATAAACACCCTCTCATGTATCCTATTCCTAGGCCCAAACTGCCCCAACACCCCAGAACTATTTTCAATAAATATTATGATTAAAACCTGCATGTTAACACTGGGCTTCCTGTGAATCCGCGCATCATATCCACGATTTCGATATGACCAACTAATGCACCTACTTTGAAAAAACTTCCTACCACTAACCCTAGCCCTTTGCGTCTGATACATTGCCACACCCATTTCAATATCAGGCACCCCCCCACTAACATAACCCAAACTTTGGCAGTGTGCCCGAAACATTAAGGACTACTTTGATAGAGTATGATATGGAGACTCGCCCCTCCCACTTCCTTAGAAAGACAGGCTACGAACCTGCACTACGAAGCCCAAAACTTCGTGTACTTCCAATTATACTACCTACTAGTAAAGTCAGCTAATAAAGCTTTCGGGCCCATACCCCGACAATGTTGGTACACAACCCTTCCTATACTAATAAGCCCAATAACACAAACAATCCTAATCTCAAGCCTAGCGACAGGCACCATCATCACCACATCAAGCCACCACTGACTACTTGCATGACTTGGACTAGAAATCAATACACTAGCCATACTACCACACATTACTAAACAACACCACCCACGAGCAACAGAAGCCGCCACAAAATATTTCCTAACACAAGCTGCAGCCGCTGCCCTAATCCTCCTGGCCAGCCTGATCAACACCTGACAGACCGGACAATGAACAATTATACAGCCAACGCACAACTCAACTGCACTAATTTTAACAGTAGCCATCGCAATAAAACTAGGCTTGGCACCAACACACTTCTGATACCCAGAGGTCCTGCAGGGGTCTACAATAATAACCGCCCTAATCATATCAACATGACAAAAACTTGCCCCCCTAGCCCTACTTTATATAATACACAACCACCTATCACTAAACCTGGTCCTAGTGCTGGGACTCCTATCCACAATAATTGGGGGGTGGTCAGGCCTAAATCAGACACAACTCCGAAAAATCATGGCCTTCTCCTCAATCGCCCATATGGGATGATTAACAATTGCCCTAACTATGGGCCACAGCCTTACAACACTAACCATAATTATCTATTTAGCCGCAACCACAGCAATATTTACCTCTATATTAACAGCATCAACAAAAAACATCACAGACCTTACTACCACCTGGTCTAACTCCTCTACACTTTTAACCATAATAATACTAACACTAATATCACTAGGGGGCCTTCCCCCCCTAACAGGGTTCATGCCAAAACTGCTAATTATCAAAGAACTAACACTACACCAGCTAACCCCACTAGCCACAACATTAGCCCTAATAAGCCTACCAAGCCTATTCTTTTATACCCGCCTAGCCTATTTCACTACACTAACAAACCCGCCCACCACAACCACAACAAAAAACACATGACGATTCAAAAACAACCACACACACCTAATAACCACGGCAACTACTACAACAGCCCTCCTTCTACCAATCACACCACTACTATACAACATATAAACCCCGCCCCACCCCCAGGGACTTAGGTTAACTATTTAAACCAGGGGCCTTCAAAGCCCCAAACAAGAAACACATCTTATTCCCTGAAGGCCTGTAAAACACTAATATACATCTCCTGAATGCAACTCAGACACTTTAATTAAGCTAAGACCTCCCTAGACCGACGGGCTTTGATCCCATAAAACTTTAGTTAACAACTAAACACCCTATCCAGCGGGCTTCAATCTACCTTCTCCCGTTATAGAAAAACGGGAGAAGCCCCGGCACCTTTTTGGGTGCGTCTCCAAACTTGCATTTTGTTGCGTTCTACGCTACGGAGCTTGGTACGAAAAGGACTCAAACCTCTGTCTGTGAGACTACAGCTCACCGCCTTGCCCTCGGCCATCCTACCTGTGACCATCAATCGTTGATTTTTTTCGACAAACCACAAAGACATCGGCACCCTGTATCTACTTTTTGGCGCCTGGGCCGGAATAGCCGGCACTGGCCTAAGCTTGCTAATTCGAGCTGAGCTTAGCCAGCCTGGAACCCTTCTTGGGGACGACCAAATCTATAATGTGGTTGTAACCGCCCATGCTTTTGTAATAATCTTCTTCATGGTAATACCCGTAATGATCGGGGGCTTCGGAAACTGGCTGGTTCCACTAATAATTGGGGCCCCAGACATGGCTTTTCCACGAATAAACAACATAAGCTTTTGACTCCTGCCCCCCTCACTACTCCTTTTACTGGCCTCTTCCGGAGTTGAAGCCGGGGCAGGAACTGGCTGAACCGTCTACCCACCACTAGCTGCCAACCTGGCCCATGCAGGAGCATCCGTAGACCTGACAATTTTTTCCCTGCACCTAGCAGGGGTTTCTTCCATCCTGGGGGCTATTAACTTTATTACCACCTGCATTAATATAAAAGCCCCAGCAATAACTCAATACAACACCCCCCTCTTCGTATGATCTGTACTTATCACCGCAGTACTTCTTCTACTGTCTCTGCCAGTACTAGCTGCCGGCATCACAATACTATTAACAGACCGAAACCTAAACACCACCTTCTTTGACCCGGCAGGCGGAGGAGACCCCGTGCTATACCAACACCTGTTCTGATTTTTTGGGCACCCAGAAGTTTACATCTTAATTTTACCCGGATTTGGTATGATCTCCCACATCGTAGCATACTACGCTGGTAAAAAAGAGCCCTTTGGCTACATGGGCATGGTGTGGGCCATGGTCTCTATCGGATTCCTTGGTTTTATCGTCTGAGCCCACCATATATTCACAGTTGGCATGGATGTAGACACCCGCGCATACTTTACCTCTGCCACAATAATTATTGCAATCCCAACTGGGGTAAAAGTATTCAGCTGGTTAGCAACCCTTCATGGCGGACTAATCAAATGAGACGCAGCCTTGCTGTGGGCTCTTGGCTTTATCTTCCTGTTTACCGTGGGCGGACTAACCGGGATCGTCTTAGCAAACTCATCCCTGGATATTGTATTACATGACACATACTACGTAGTCGCACACTTCCACTACGTCTTATCTATAGGAGCAGTATTTGCAATTATAGGCGGATTCGTACACTGATTTCCACTATTTACTGGCTTCTCATTACATAGCACTTTAACAAAAGCCCAATTCGGGGTTATATTTATTGGCGTAAACATAACATTCTTCCCCCAACACTTTTTAGGTCTTGCTGGAATGCCACGACGGTACTCAGACTACCCAGACGCCTACACACTATGGAACACTGTCTCATCAATTGGATCACTAACATCACTTGTTGCCGTCATCATAATAATATATATTATCTGAGAGGCATTTTCTGCCAAACGGACCCCAAATAACACAGAACTAACACACGTCAACCTAGAGTGACTCCACGGCTGCCCGCCCCCATACCACACGTATGAAGAACCAGCCTTTGTCCAATCTTAACCTGCCAAGAGACGAGGGACTCGAACCCCCACCTTTTAGTTTCAAGCTAAACGTACGCCCACTGCGTACCCCTCTCTTATCAAACACGAGCCTCTAGTAAATTATTACATAGCACTGTCAGGGCTAAATTACAGTCTAACCCCTGTGAGACTCAATGGCACAACCTGCCCAACTAGGATTCCAAGACGCAGCATCCCCCATCATAGAAGAGCTCCTCCACTTCCACGACCACGCACTTATAATCGTATTCCTTATCAGCGCCTTCGTCCTATATATTATCTCTCTTATAATAACAACCACACTAACGCACACTAACACAATAGATGCCCAAGCAGTTGAAATAATCTGAACAGTCCTGCCGTCTATCATTCTAATCATAATTGCACTGCCGTCCTTACGAATCCTGTACCTAATAGATGAGATTAACAACCCACACCTAACAATTAAGGCCCTTGGACACCAATGATATTGAAGCTACGAATACACAGACTATGAAAACCTAACATTTGACTCCTATATGACCCCAACAACAGACCTGTGATCAGGGGCCATTCGACTACTAGAGACAGACCACCGAATAGTTGTACCCGTAGAGTCCCCGATCCGCATGTTAATTTCAGCCGAAGACGTCCTTCACTCTTGAGCCGTCCCCTCACTAGGCATTAAAACCGATGCAATCCCTGGGCGACTAAACCAGACAACATTTACTACAGCTTCCCCAGGCCTATTTTACGGCCAGTGCTCAGAAATCTGCGGGTCAAACCACAGCTTTATGCCCATTGTAGTAGAAGCCACCACCCTAGACAACTTCGAATTATGGTCTAACATGATACTTCAATCTTTAAGAAGCTTTACATAATAGCATTGGCCTTTTAAGCCAAAGATTGGAACAATAACCACTTAAAGACGTGCCCCAACTAAACCCCGCTCCGTGACTTATAATTATGTTAACCGTATGGTTTATCACCCTCCTTATAATAAAACCAAAGCTGTTAAAACACCAGATAGCCAACCAACCAACTACAAAACCCCTAAGCACCCAGCCCCCATGCTGATCCTGATTATGATGTTAAACCTATTCGACCAATTCGCAACCCCACAGATAATAGGAGTCCCATTAATCCTGCTTGCCCTACTGGCCCCAACAACACTATTTCACTCACAAACACATCTAATACCAAGCCGCACATGGGCACTAAAACTATGACTAATAAAAACCGCCACAAAACAACTAATATCCCCAATCAGTAAGACAGGACACCCCTGAGCACTGCTTCTATTAACAATTTTGTTATACCTATTAACAATCAACCTGCTAGGGCTATTACCATACACATTTACCCCCACCACACAACTATCCATAAACATAAGCCTGGCCCTACCAATATGACTATTTACAGTACTTGTTGGGCTTTGAAACCAGCCCACCGCCTCCATCGGACACCTACTACCCATGGGCACACCCACCCCGCTAGTTCCAATTTTAGTAATTATCGAAACAGCTAGCCTATTAATTCGACCCCTAGCCCTGGGGGTGCGTCTTACTGCAAACCTAACTGCAGGACACCTGTTAATCCAACTTATCTCAACAGCCACACTTGTATTAATGCCATTAATACCATCAGTATCAGTGCTAACCTCAGTCACCCTCCTATTGTTAACCGCCCTAGAAGTCGCTGTTGCAATGATCCAAGCATATGTATTCGTACTATTATTAAGTCTCTACCTACAAGAAAACGTTTAATGACCCACCAAGCCCACAGCTTCCACATAGTAGACCAAAGCCCATGGCCCCTAACAGGGGCCATTGCAGCCTTATTAATAACCTCTGGGCTCGCAATATGGTTCCACTTTGGCTCAAATACATTAATAACCATCGGCCTTACCACTATACTATTAACAATACTGCAATGATGACGAGATGTTGTTCGGGAAGGAACCTACCAAGGCCACCACACCCACCAAGTTCAACAGGGACTTCGTTATGGCATAATTTTATTCATTGCCTCAGAGGTTTTCTTTTTCATCGGGTTCTTTTGAGCATTCTATCACTCAAGCCTTGCACCTACACCAGAGCTTGGAGGTTGTTGACCCCCAAGCGGAATTACTCCCCTAAACCCGTTTGAAGTTCCCCTACTTAATACCGCAGTACTACTGGCATCAGGTGTTACAGTAACCTGAGCCCACCATTCAATCATAGGAGGAGAACGAAAAGAGGCCATACAGGCCCTAGTGCTTACAATCATACTGGGGGCCTACTTTACACTACTACAGGCTATAGAATATCTGGAGGCCTCTTTCACAGTAGCAGACGGAGCCTATGGCACCACCTTTTTTGTGGCCACTGGCTTCCACGGACTACATGTAATCATTGGGACTAGCTTCCTAGTAGTCTGCCTGCTACGCCAAATAAAATTCCACTTCACCACTGACCACCACTTTGGATTCGAAGCGGCCGCATGATACTGACACTTTGTAGACGTTGTTTGACTCTTCCTTTACATCTCAATCTATTGATGAGGTTCATAACTTCCTTAGTATTTAAAAGTACAGGTGACTTCCACTCACAAAGCCTTAGCTCATAATTAACCCTAAGAGGAAGTAATAAACATTATAATAGTAACTCTAATATCCACCGCACTAACCGCCGCCCTAATCATCATTAGCTTTTGACTACCACAAGCCACCCCTGACACAGAAAAATTGTCCCCATACGAATGCGGCTTTGACCCAGTCGGTTCAGCACGACTACCTTTCTCATTGCGATTTTTTCTAGTCGCTATCTTATTCCTACTTTTTGACCTAGAAATCGCCCTACTCCTACCAACCCCGTGAGCTATTAACTTACCCTCCCCCAATTCAACCCTTATATGAACTACAACAATTATCACCCTACTAGCCCTGGGCCTAGTCTATGAGTGATCCCAAGGAGGACTAGAATGAGCAGAATATAGAGGCTAATCTAAAGCAAGATCACTAATTTCGACTTAGTACATCCCAAAATAATGGGGCCACTAACTATGCTACCTCAACACCTACTGATACTAGCCATCTTTACCCTAAGCCTTATAGGACTAGCACTCCACCGTAAACATCTTGTATCTGCCCTTCTATGCATCGAGGGCCTGCTTTTAAGCCTATTTATTGGACTTAGTGCTATCTCCTTAACCCAACACCTGTCAACCACTGCCACCCTTCCAATTACCCTCTTGACCATGTCCGCATGTGAGGCAGGAGCAGGACTGGCCCTATTAGCTGCATCCTCCCGCACTCACGCAACAGACCACCTAAAAACCATAAGCCTATTAAAATGCTAAAACTAACCATAGCAACAGTAATACTAGTCCCAACCGCCCTTTTAGCCCCAACTAAATACACCTTCCACATTTATACGGCCCTATCTATAACAACAACACTCCTATTAATAGGACAATTAAACGCCCCCACACTAACAAAAATCTGACATGTCAACACATGGATAACACTCGACCAATTCTCAACCCCCCTGACTATTCTTTCATCCTGATTGCTCCCACTTATAGTAGTAGCAAGCCAAAGCCACATGGCCAAAGAGCCTCAGTCCCGACAACGCCTGTTCTTATCAACCTGTGCTCTGCTACAAACCACCCTAATTCTAACATTCGCCTCAAACAACTTAATACTATTCTACCTGTTATTTGAAGCAACACTAATCCCAACACTAATCCTTATCACGCGTTGGGGCAGCCAAACAGAGCGACTCGCCGCAGGCACTTATTTCCTGTTCTATACACTATCCGGCTCACTCCCACTATTAGTAATAATTTTATATTCATACACCCACAACTACCACACAACACCACTAATAATGTCAATAAAGCACCCAGAAATACTAATAACATGAACCAACTCACTAGTATGACTATCATGTCTTCTAGCATTTATAGTAAAAATACCCCTATACTCCATGCACTTATGACTACCAAAAGCACACGTTGAGGCCCCAATCGCTGGATCAATAATCCTGGCCGCCGTACTTCTTAAACTGGGAGGATACGGCATCATCCGAATCACCCCAATCCTAAACCCAACAACACAAACTATGTGCTACCCCCTCATTATTCTAGCCCTCTGGGGAATAATTATAACCAGCCTCATTTGCCTACGTCAAACAGACTTAAAATCCATCATTGCCTACTCCTCAGTAAGCCACATAGGCCTTGTAACTGCAGGAGCCCTAATTCAGACCCCATGAAGTATCTCAGGAACAATAATTCTAATGGTCGCCCACGGATTAGCCTCTTCTATACTATTTTGCCTAGCCAACACAAACTATGAACGAACCCACACTCGAACTTTATTAATAACACGGGGCCTTCAACTCACCCTCCCACTTATAGCCACATGATGACTTATGGCAAACTTAGCCAACATGGCCCTACCCCCTACAATCAACCTGATGGGGGAATTAATAATCATTACTTCTGCTATAAACTGAGCCACCATAACAATCATCTTAACAGGCCTAACGACGCTATTAACCGCCCTATACTCCCTATATGTCTTCATTATAACGCAACGAAACAAAACACCAACAAATACCTCCCACCCACCCTCAAACACCCGAGAACACCTATTAATAGCCCTTCACCTCATCCCTATGGCACTATTAATTATAAACCCAAAACTAATCCTGTAGCACCCAGAAGTAGGCATAGTTTGATCAAAACACTAAGCTGTGGACTTAACAACAGGGGCACCCCGCCCCTTGCATACCGAGAGGGACGACACAAATTGGAACTGCTAATTCAAATTACCGAAGTTAAATTCTCCGGACCACTCCACATTATAACCCAAGACTTTCAAAGGATATTAGACCTTCCTTTAATCTTAGGCATTAACACTACTTGGTGCAACTCCAAGTGAAAGTACATGACCTCCATACTATTCTACTCAACCATAATTTCAACCCTGCTAATCCTTATTGCCCCTATTATTACCTCTATGTTTATTACACAAGCCTCGGGCTACTTCACACAAACTACTAAACTTGCCTGCCTGACAAGCCTAATTCCAACCAATATTTTTATCAACTACGGAATACAAACAACTATAACCAACGCTACCTGACTACAAACGTCCTTCAACATTAATATCAGCTTCCTATTTGATATTTACTCTACCACGTTTATAACAACAGCCCTATTTATCACCTGGGCCATCCTGGAGTTCTCAGATTGATATATAAAACTAGACCCGAACAAAAACAAATTTATAAAATACTTAATACTATTCCTCCTAGCCATAATAACCATAACAACAGCAAACAGCCTATTACAACTATTTGTTGGCTGGGAAGGGGTAGGCATCATATCCTTCTTACTAATCGGGTGGTGGCACGGGCGCACCAATGCAAACACATCCGCCCTACAAGCTGTTATATACAACCGAATCGGAGACATTGGACTAATCCTGTCTTTAGCTTGATTCGCAATACACTACAACACATGGGACGTACAACAAACATTCTCACATACGACCCCCCCCACCCTGCCACTACTAGGCCTAGTCTTAGCAGCCATGGGAAAATCCGCCCAATTTGGGCTACACCCATGGCTGCCAGCAGCCATAGAAGGCCCAACCCCAGTATCAGCACTACTTCACTCTAGCACAATAGTCGTTGCCGGAATTTTTCTACTGGCCCGGCTATTCCCAATAATACAAAACAGCCAGGCCACAACTACCCTCTGCCTATGCCTAGGAGCAATAACTACAACCTTTGCAGCACTCTGTGCCCTCACACAAAACGATATCAAAAAGATCATTGCCTTCTCCACCTCAAGCCAGCTCGGCCTAATAATACTAACACTAGGACTAAACCAGCCACAGTTAACATACCTACACATCACCACACACGCCTTTTTCAAGGCCATACTATTCCTATGCGCAGGTTCAGTAATTCATAATCTCGGGGACGAACAAGACATCCGAAAAATAGGAAGCACCCAAAAAACAATACCGCTAACCACAACCTGTATAACTATCGGCAACCTAGCCCTAACAGGGGCCCCCTTCCTAGCTGGATTTTACACTAAAGACGTAATCATTGAAACAATAAACACATCACACTTAAACGCCTGAGCCCTATCAACCACTATTATTGCTACCGCCCTTACAGCCGCCTACAGCCTACGCCTAACCTTTTATGTCCAAACAAATAAGCCTCGATACAACACAACTACAACCCCAGCAGAAACAAACCCAAGCCAGACTCGACCCCTAGTACGACTCGCCATAGGAAGTATTATATCTGGCCTATTTGTGGCCACAACAATACTACCAACCCCACCCCAAACAATAACAATGGGCCCAATTACAAAACTAGCCGCCACAATTATCACGCTAGTAGGCCTGCTATGTGCTATAGATATCACCATACAAACATCCAACCTATTAAAACCAAAACAAAGTACACCAAGTACATCCTCAACACAACTGGGGTTCTTTAACACCCTTGCACACCGAGCCCAACCAAAATACAACATACAATTCGGACAAAACACCGCTATGCACTTAAATGACCTTATCTGATATGAGGCCATCGCCCCAAAAACAGCCATATTAATTAACACCGCCCTAGCTAAAAAACTGTCCAAATCACACACCGGACACATCAAAACATACCTAGTCATACTTATTGCCACTCTAGCCGCCGCAATTACCACATACTACTAAACCGCACGTAGCCCCCCAAAACTCGACCCTCGAGTTAACTCAAGGACAACAAACAGGGCCACCATTAAACTCCCCCCACACAACAATAATAACGGCCCGCCCAAAGAATATATCAATGCAACACCACTAAAATCAGTCCGAGTACCCTCAAAACCAAAATCGTCCCCACCAGACGCCCCACACCCATCAATAGACAACCCTCCAAAGTACCAAACTAAAAACAAAACTAATATAAAATACCCAAACACATAATACAAAACAGAGTAATCCAACCACACCTCAGGATATTGGTCTGCTGAAAGTGCCACAGAATAAGCAAAGACTACCAATATCCCACCTAAATAAATTAAAAATAACACCAATGCAATAAAGGACCCACCAAAAATAACTAACACCACACTACCACCCAACGCAGACACTACAAGTCCCATCGCCCCAAAAACAGGAGAAGGATTTGACGCTACACCAATAAACCCCAACACCATACACAACACAGTAAAAAAAACAAAGTACGACATAATTTTCATTTGGCCATGCCAAAACCTGTGATACGAAAAACCACCGTTGTTATTCAACTATAAAAACCAATAATGACCCCAATCCGAAAAACACACCCAATAATCAAAATAATAAACAACTCATTTATTGACCTCCCCACACCATCAAACATCTCCGCTTGATGAAACTTTGGGTCCTTGTTAGGGCTGTGCCTACTAATCCAAATCTCCACCGGCCTATTCTTGGCCATGCACTACACCGCAGACACCTCCACAGCATTCTCATCAATCGCCCACATCTGTCGTGACGTACAACACGGCTGACTAATCCGAAACATCCACGCCAACGGCGCCTCCATATTTTTTATCTGCCTTTATATACACATCGGGCGAGGCCTATACTACGGCTCATACTTATACAAAGAGACCTGAAACATCGGCGTGGCCCTACTATTCCTAGTAATAGCAACCGCGTTCGTGGGCTATGTCCTGCCATGGGGACAGATATCATTCTGAGGGGCTACCGTAATCACAAACCTACTATCAGCAGTTCCATATATAGGAAACACCCTAGTAGAGTGAATTTGAGGCGGGTTCGCCGTAGATAACGCAACACTAACACGATTTTTCACTTTCCACTTCCTCCTGCCATTCATCATCTCAGCCACTGCAATCCTACACATACTATTCCTACACGAAACGGGATCAAACAACCCAACAGGGGTAAACTCAAACTCAGATAAAATTCCGTTCCACCCATACTTTTCAACTAAAGACCTGCTAGGGGCAGCCCTTATAATAATAACACTACTGTACCTATCCCTTTTCTCCCCACAACTGCTTGGGGACCCAGAAAACTTTACCCCAGCAAACCCCCTAATAACCCCACCACACATCAAACCAGAATGGTACTTCCTATTCGCCTACGCCATCCTACGTTCCATCCCAAACAAACTTGGAGGAGTACTTGCCCTAATAATATCCATTATAATCCTACTGCTAATCCCACTTACACACAACTCAAAACAACGAACAAGCACATTCCGACCACTATCACAACTAACATTTTGAACCATAATCGCCACTATCGCTATCCTAACCTGAATCGGAGGACAACCAGTCGAAGACCCATTTATCATAATCGGACAACTAGCTTCCGTCCTATACTTCACAACAATCCTACTATTAAGCCCCACAATCAATAAACTAGAGAATAAACTAATAAACTGATAACCCCACCAGCCCTTGTAGCTTAAACCACACTTAAAGCACTGACCTTGTAAGTCAAAGATTGGAACGCATTACAACCCTGGGGCACTACTCACACCCCCACATACAAAAAAGACTCAACTCTTAACTCTAGTCCCCAAAACTAGTGTTTTCACTTAAACTATTTTCTGAGACCACCCCACCCAAATAGGCTTCACCCCCACACGGGGGTGGAGCCTATATGGCCACTTAACAACCTTATAAACTCCAAGGCCTCCGCCCGCAGTATATCAAAAAAAAGACTCAACTCTTAACCTAGTCCCCAAAACTAGTGTTTTCACTTAAACTATTTTCTGAGACCACCCCACCCAAATAGGCTTCACCCCCACACGGGGGTGGAGCCTATATGGCCACTTAACAACCTTATAAACTCCAAGGCCTCCGCCCGCAGTATATCAAAAAAAAGACTCAACTCTTAACTCTAGTCCCCAAAACTAGTGTTTTCACTTAAACTATTTTCTGAGACCACCCCACCCAAATAGGCTTCACCCCCACACGGGGGTGGAGCCTATATGGCCATTTAACAACCTTATAAACTCCAGGACCTCCATTAGTGTCTAGGGTTATGGGGGGTCCCCCTTTACATACTATGTATAATCAACATACATTTATTTGCCCCATGAATATTGTCCCAGTACATATTATTATTAATTTTACATAATACATACTATGTATAATCAACATACATCTATCTGCCCCATGAATATTGTCCCAGTACATCCTATCATTGATTTTACATAGTACATATCATCAAATAAGCGTGGATTAATAAATCCATGTATTTAAGACATATTGATTCTTTACCGGACATATCCCGAGAGATCATCAATCCTTGTATTCGCACACCAGGTGCCCAGTCTCGTAGTCCATGAAATGTAGACTAACACACAGTGCCCTTTCCAAGGCCTCTGGTTCTGTGAGGTCAAGTCCATTAATCGCTGACGTATCACTCGTGCCTTTTAAGAGGCCTTTGGTTGCTAGGATTAGTTACACGTCTCCTCATACTCATAGCATCCCTGTGCTGTCATGCGGCTGGTATTTTTATTTTTAGGGTGGTATATCACAACCTCATTTCCAGTGGCTGTCAACTAACAACTCTGCTGAACCTACGGTGCAAGATGGCCCACGATCCCACAAGCCCACCCAGGGGTAAATTATTCATGCTCGAAGGACATATAATTATTTACTAGACTAAAAACCAATGAATAAACACGACACCTATACCTATACCTATACCTATACCTATACCTACACCTACACCTACACCCATACCCACACCCATACCCATACCCATACCCATACCCACACCCATACCCATACCCATACCCATACCCATACCCACCCACACACACACACACACACACACACACACACGCCCCCCATACACCCACATACACCCACACACACCCACGCCCCGAACACGCCCATACTCACACGGCTACCTCCGGCAAACCCCCCTTACCCCCCACTAAGAATTTTTCCCTGCAATTAAAGTGCTTCTCGCCAAACCCCTAAAACGAGATTTAATTGCAAAAATTTTTTCTTAGTTGCGATCCAAGACTTGCCATAATACCACAAGAACAAAAATCGCAGCTCCCCACACACAAAATAAAACCCCAAAATGTATATATATATATATATATATATATATATATATTACACACACTAAACCACACAACGGCAACTCCGTTACTGTAGCTTAAATAATACTAAAGCACGGCCCTGAAGTTGCCGTTATGGATCCTAGTAATTTCCCGGAAACACACCGTTTTGGTCCTAAACTTATTATTATTTTTAACTCGAATTACACATGCAAGCCTCCACACCCCTGTGCAAACCCCCACACAGTGCCTACCCACTAGGCCAGGAGCAGGTATCAGGCACACCACACTATTTAGCCCCAGACACCTAGCACCGCCACACCCACACGGGGCCCAGCAGTGATAAACATTAATGTATAAGCCATAAAGCTTGACTTAGCCACAGTTAAACCAGACGGGGCGGTAAATTTCGTGCCAGCCACCGCGGTTATACGAAAGCCCCAAAATAATAATACTCGGCGTAAAAAGTGACTAGACCCCTAAAACTTAATAAAAGAAGGCTGAGCTGCACCTACGTTGTAAAATACTAACCAATGCAAAAACAACTCCACCCCTCCCACAATTAATTAAGCCCCATCGACTCACGAAAGCCAAGGCCCAAACTAGGATTAGATACCCTATTATGCTTGGCCATAAACCAAACTTGCACCTTACACTAGCAACTCGCCAGAGAATTACAAGTGAAAAACTTAAAACTCTAAGGACTTGACGGTGCCCCAAACCAACCTAGAGGAGCTTGTCCTATAATCGATACTCCACGCCAAACCTTACCCCCTTTTGCCTTTACCCAGCCTATATACCGCCGTCGCAAACCTACCTTATGAAAGAACTGCCGTAAGTAAGATAGATAACATTTAACACGTCAGGTCAAGGTGTAGCATATAAGGGGGCAGAGATGAGCTACATTTTCTACACTAGAAAACACCACAAGTGACATGAAACCTTCACCAGAAGGTGGATTTAGCAGTAAAACAAGCAAGATAAGCCTGTTTGAAGCCTGCCATGGGACACGTACACACCGCCCGTCACCCTCCTCAAGAACTAATAAACCACACTTTATAAAAAACAAAACACCAACAGATGAGGCAAGTCGTAACAAGGTAAGTGTACTGGAAAGTGCACTTGGCCACTAAATCAAGAGGTAGCTTACACTTATATAAAGCATTCAACTTACAATTGAAAAACGTTTAAACAAAAACCCGCTTGAGCCCAAACTCCACAGCTCAACAAACAGTTCAAAACCTCAAGCCCCACTATAAACCAAACCATTTAACCCAGTACCAGTATATTTTTAGGCGATAGAAAACACCCACTTGACGCAATAGCATATAGTACCGCAAGGGAACAATGAAAGAACTATGAAAAACCCCAAGCACCAACAAAGCAAAGATCTGACCTTGTACCTTTTGCATCATGGTTTAATAAGCAAATACAGATAAAGCGCACTAAAACCTGCTCACCCGAACCCAGACGAGCTACCTAACAGCAACTTTTTGAGTACACCCGTCCCTGTGGCAAAAGGCTGGAGAGACTGCTAGGTAGAGGTGACACGCCTATCGAGCCTGGTGATAGCTGGTTGCTCAATAAAAGAATTCTAGTTCAACTATAGGACGCCTGAACCTAAATACAAGCATATTTACCACTGTCACTCCTATACTATATACAATAAGGGTACAGCCTTATTGTAATTGAAAACAACCAATCCTAGAGGAAAACACCAAATAAAACACACCAGTTGGCCTTAAAGCAGCCACCAAAAACTAAACGCGTCACAGCACACAATCTTAAAGATACTAAACAAACCAAGAACCCCTAGACCACTTAACTGAGCTACTCTACCACAATAGAGACACCACTGTTAAAATTAGTAATAAGAGCCCCGCTCTCTACATGCACCCCCATAAACTGGAAATAGATAAACTACCAGTAAATAACAGACCACAAATGGAAAAATTTAACACACTTTTTAACCATATAATATAACCCCCTGTTAACCCAACACAGGAGTGCAGCACAGACAGATTAAACGCCACAAAAGGAACTCAGCCACTTAGGGCCCCAACTGTTTACCAAAAACATAGCCTTTAGCCACACAAGTATTAAAGGTGCTGCCTGCCCAGTGATCTTTTAAACGGCCGCGGTATTCTAACCGTGCAAAGGTAGCGTAATCACTTGTCACTTAAATAATGACTAGTATGAACGGCTAAATGAGGGCCCAACTGTCTCCTAAAGCAGATCAATGAACTTGATCCCCTAGTTAAAAAGCTAGGATGTAAACATAAGACGAAAAGACCCTGTGGAGCTTAAAACAAAAACTAATAACCACGGGGCCTCTACCCCCCCCCCCCTTAGCCTTGTTTTTAGTTGGGGCGACTTCGGAAATAAACAAAACTTCCAAGACCACAGACCAAAAATCTATCAAAGACCCACAAGCCAATGAGACCACCATAAAATTGACCCTGTAACACAGATCAACGAACCAAGTTACCCCAGGGATAACAGCGCCATCCTCTTTTAGAGCCCCTATCGCCAAGAGGGTTTACGACCTCGATGTTGGATCAGGACATCCTGGTGGTGCAGCCACTACCAAGGGTTCGTTTGTTCAACGATTAACTAGTCCTACGTGATCTGAGTTCAGACCGGAGAAATCCAGGTCGGTTTCTATCTATGTTTTTCTCCCTTCAGTACGAAAGGACCCAGGGAGAAGCACCAATAGGACCCCCACGTGCTAATACCAAGCTCTTACCCACACTAAAGAGCCCATTTATCAAAACCAGCGGCCTAAGACCAGGGCCACGCTTTAGGGTGGCAGAGCCAGGTAATTATGCAAAAGGCCTAAGCCCTTACAACAGAAGCTCAAATCTTCTCCCTAATAATTAAAACCACAATAACCCTAGTAGTTAACCCACTAACACTCATCATCCCAATCCTACTAGCAGTTGCCTTCCTAACCCTATTAGAACGAAAAACCCTAGGCTACATACAACTACGCAAGGGCCCAAACATTGTAGGGCCCTACGGCCTACTACAACCAATTGCAGACGGACTAAAACTTTTCACCAAAGAACCCATCCGACCAACGGCATCAACACCAACACTATTTTTAGCCATACCAATACTAGCACTACTACTGTCACTAACAATTTGAGCCCCCATTCCAATACCAAACCCCATCATGGACGCTAATTTAGGCCTATTAATACTACTGGCTATCTCAAGCCTTGCTGTATACTCAATTCTATGATCTGGGTGAGCAACAAACTCAAAATACGCCCTCGTTGGCGCCCTACGGGCAGTCGCACAAACTATCTCTTATGAGGTAACAATAGGAATCATTGTACTATCAACCATAATATTCACGGGGGGATTTTCAATACAAACCCTGCTAACAACACAAAAAAACACGTGATTAGCAACATGTGTATGACCACTAATAATAATATGATACATCTCAACAATTGCAGAAACAAACCGGGCCCCATTCGACCTAACCGAAGGCGAGTCAGAGCTTGTCTCAGGATTTAATGTTGAATACGCAGCCGGCCCATTCGCACTATTCTTCCTAGCAGAATACGCAAACATCTTAATAATAAACACCCTCTCATGTATCCTATTCCTAGGCCCAAACTGCCCCAACACCCCAGAACTATTTTCAATAAATATTATGATTAAAACCTGCATGTTAACACTGGGCTTCCTGTGAATCCGCGCATCATATCCACGATTTCGATATGACCAACTAATGCACCTACTTTGAAAAAACTTCCTACCACTAACCCTAGCCCTTTGCGTCTGATACATTGCCACACCCATTTCAATATCAGGCACCCCCCCACTAACATAACCCAAACTTTGGCAGTGTGCCCGAAACATTAAGGACTACTTTGATAGAGTATGATATGGAGACTCGCCCCTCCCACTTCCTTAGAAAGACAGGCTACGAACCTGCACTACGAAGCCCAAAACTTCGTGTACTTCCAATTATACTACCTACTAGTAAAGTCAGCTAATAAAGCTTTCGGGCCCATACCCCGACAATGTTGGTACACAACCCTTCCTATACTAATAAGCCCAATAACACAAACAATCCTAATCTCAAGCCTAGCGACAGGCACCATCATCACCACATCAAGCCACCACTGACTACTTGCATGACTTGGACTAGAAATCAATACACTAGCCATACTACCACACATTACTAAACAACACCACCCACGAGCAACAGAAGCCGCCACAAAATATTTCCTAACACAAGCTGCAGCCGCTGCCCTAATCCTCCTGGCCAGCCTGATCAACACCTGACAGACCGGACAATGAACAATTATACAGCCAACGCACAACTCAACTGCACTAATTTTAACAGTAGCCATCGCAATAAAACTAGGCTTGGCACCAACACACTTCTGATACCCAGAGGTCCTGCAGGGGTCTACAATAATAACCGCCCTAATCATATCAACATGACAAAAACTTGCCCCCCTAGCCCTACTTTATATAATACACAACCACCTATCACTAAACCTGGTCCTAGTGCTGGGACTCCTATCCACAATAATTGGGGGGTGGTCAGGCCTAAATCAGACACAACTCCGAAAAATCATGGCCTTCTCCTCAATCGCCCATATGGGATGATTAACAATTGCCCTAACTATGGGCCACAGCCTTACAACACTAACCATAATTATCTATTTAGCCGCAACCACAGCAATATTTACCTCTATATTAACAGCATCAACAAAAAACATCACAGACCTTACTACCACCTGGTCTAACTCCTCTACACTTTTAACCATAATAATACTAACACTAATATCACTAGGGGGCCTTCCCCCCCTAACAGGGTTCATGCCAAAACTGCTAATTATCAAAGAACTAACACTACACCAGCTAACCCCACTAGCCACAACATTAGCCCTAATAAGCCTACCAAGCCTATTCTTTTATACCCGCCTAGCCTATTTCACTACACTAACAAACCCGCCCACCACAACCACAACAAAAAACACATGACGATTCAAAAACAACCACACACACCTAATAACCACGGCAACTACTACAACAGCCCTCCTTCTACCAATCACACCACTACTATACAACATATAAACCCCGCCCCACCCCCAGGGACTTAGGTTAACTATTTAAACCAGGGGCCTTCAAAGCCCCAAACAAGAAACACATCTTATTCCCTGAAGGCCTGTAAAACACTAATATACATCTCCTGAATGCAACTCAGACACTTTAATTAAGCTAAGACCTCCCTAGACCGACGGGCTTTGATCCCATAAAACTTTAGTTAACAACTAAACACCCTATCCAGCGGGCTTCAATCTACCTTCTCCCGTTATAGAAAAACGGGAGAAGCCCCGGCACCTTTTTGGGTGCGTCTCCAAACTTGCATTTTGTTGCGTTCTACGCTACGGAGCTTGGTACGAAAAGGACTCAAACCTCTGTCTGTGAGACTACAGCTCACCGCCTTGCCCTCGGCCATCCTACCTGTGACCATCAATCGTTGATTTTTTTCGACAAACCACAAAGACATCGGCACCCTGTATCTACTTTTTGGCGCCTGGGCCGGAATAGCCGGCACTGGCCTAAGCTTGCTAATTCGAGCTGAGCTTAGCCAGCCTGGAACCCTTCTTGGGGACGACCAAATCTATAATGTGGTTGTAACCGCCCATGCTTTTGTAATAATCTTCTTCATGGTAATACCCGTAATGATCGGGGGCTTCGGAAACTGGCTGGTTCCACTAATAATTGGGGCCCCAGACATGGCTTTTCCACGAATAAACAACATAAGCTTTTGACTCCTGCCCCCCTCACTACTCCTTTTACTGGCCTCTTCCGGAGTTGAAGCCGGGGCAGGAACTGGCTGAACCGTCTACCCACCACTAGCTGCCAACCTGGCCCATGCAGGAGCATCCGTAGACCTGACAATTTTTTCCCTGCACCTAGCAGGGGTTTCTTCCATCCTGGGGGCTATTAACTTTATTACCACCTGCATTAATATAAAAGCCCCAGCAATAACTCAATACAACACCCCCCTCTTCGTATGATCTGTACTTATCACCGCAGTACTTCTTCTACTGTCTCTGCCAGTACTAGCTGCCGGCATCACAATACTATTAACAGACCGAAACCTAAACACCACCTTCTTTGACCCGGCAGGCGGAGGAGACCCCGTGCTATACCAACACCTGTTCTGATTTTTTGGGCACCCAGAAGTTTACATCTTAATTTTACCCGGATTTGGTATGATCTCCCACATCGTAGCATACTACGCTGGTAAAAAAGAGCCCTTTGGCTACATGGGCATGGTGTGGGCCATGGTCTCTATCGGATTCCTTGGTTTTATCGTCTGAGCCCACCATATATTCACAGTTGGCATGGATGTAGACACCCGCGCATACTTTACCTCTGCCACAATAATTATTGCAATCCCAACTGGGGTAAAAGTATTCAGCTGGTTAGCAACCCTTCATGGCGGACTAATCAAATGAGACGCAGCCTTGCTGTGGGCTCTTGGCTTTATCTTCCTGTTTACCGTGGGCGGACTAACCGGGATCGTCTTAGCAAACTCATCCCTGGATATTGTATTACATGACACATACTACGTAGTCGCACACTTCCACTACGTCTTATCTATAGGAGCAGTATTTGCAATTATAGGCGGATTCGTACACTGATTTCCACTATTTACTGGCTTCTCATTACATAGCACTTTAACAAAAGCCCAATTCGGGGTTATATTTATTGGCGTAAACATAACATTCTTCCCCCAACACTTTTTAGGTCTTGCTGGAATGCCACGACGGTACTCAGACTACCCAGACGCCTACACACTATGGAACACTGTCTCATCAATTGGATCACTAACATCACTTGTTGCCGTCATCATAATAATATATATTATCTGAGAGGCATTTTCTGCCAAACGGACCCCAAATAACACAGAACTAACACACGTCAACCTAGAGTGACTCCACGGCTGCCCGCCCCCATACCACACGTATGAAGAACCAGCCTTTGTCCAATCTTAACCTGCCAAGAGACGAGGGACTCGAACCCCCACCTTTTAGTTTCAAGCTAAACGTACGCCCACTGCGTACCCCTCTCTTATCAAACACGAGCCTCTAGTAAATTATTACATAGCACTGTCAGGGCTAAATTACAGTCTAACCCCTGTGAGACTCAATGGCACAACCTGCCCAACTAGGATTCCAAGACGCAGCATCCCCCATCATAGAAGAGCTCCTCCACTTCCACGACCACGCACTTATAATCGTATTCCTTATCAGCGCCTTCGTCCTATATATTATCTCTCTTATAATAACAACCACACTAACGCACACTAACACAATAGATGCCCAAGCAGTTGAAATAATCTGAACAGTCCTGCCGTCTATCATTCTAATCATAATTGCACTGCCGTCCTTACGAATCCTGTACCTAATAGATGAGATTAACAACCCACACCTAACAATTAAGGCCCTTGGACACCAATGATATTGAAGCTACGAATACACAGACTATGAAAACCTAACATTTGACTCCTATATGACCCCAACAACAGACCTGTGATCAGGGGCCATTCGACTACTAGAGACAGACCACCGAATAGTTGTACCCGTAGAGTCCCCGATCCGCATGTTAATTTCAGCCGAAGACGTCCTTCACTCTTGAGCCGTCCCCTCACTAGGCATTAAAACCGATGCAATCCCTGGGCGACTAAACCAGACAACATTTACTACAGCTTCCCCAGGCCTATTTTACGGCCAGTGCTCAGAAATCTGCGGGTCAAACCACAGCTTTATGCCCATTGTAGTAGAAGCCACCACCCTAGACAACTTCGAATTATGGTCTAACATGATACTTCAATCTTTAAGAAGCTTTACATAATAGCATTGGCCTTTTAAGCCAAAGATTGGAACAATAACCACTTAAAGACGTGCCCCAACTAAACCCCGCTCCGTGACTTATAATTATGTTAACCGTATGGTTTATCACCCTCCTTATAATAAAACCAAAGCTGTTAAAACACCAGATAGCCAACCAACCAACTACAAAACCCCTAAGCACCCAGCCCCCATGCTGATCCTGATTATGATGTTAAACCTATTCGACCAATTCGCAACCCCACAGATAATAGGAGTCCCATTAATCCTGCTTGCCCTACTGGCCCCAACAACACTATTTCACTCACAAACACATCTAATACCAAGCCGCACATGGGCACTAAAACTATGACTAATAAAAACCGCCACAAAACAACTAATATCCCCAATCAGTAAGACAGGACACCCCTGAGCACTGCTTCTATTAACAATTTTGTTATACCTATTAACAATCAACCTGCTAGGGCTATTACCATACACATTTACCCCCACCACACAACTATCCATAAACATAAGCCTGGCCCTACCAATATGACTATTTACAGTACTTGTTGGGCTTTGAAACCAGCCCACCGCCTCCATCGGACACCTACTACCCATGGGCACACCCACCCCGCTAGTTCCAATTTTAGTAATTATCGAAACAGCTAGCCTATTAATTCGACCCCTAGCCCTGGGGGTGCGTCTTACTGCAAACCTAACTGCAGGACACCTGTTAATCCAACTTATCTCAACAGCCACACTTGTATTAATGCCATTAATACCATCAGTATCAGTGCTAACCTCAGTCACCCTCCTATTGTTAACCGCCCTAGAAGTCGCTGTTGCAATGATCCAAGCATATGTATTCGTACTATTATTA
The DNA here is from genome assembly GCF_029931775.1 of Euleptes europaea. Lineage (NCBI taxonomy): Eukaryota > Metazoa > Chordata > Lepidosauria > Squamata > Sphaerodactylidae > Euleptes > Euleptes europaea. Next base: position 41,447 of record NW_026612142.1, read on the forward strand.
AGTCTCTACCTACAAGAAAACGTTTAATGACCCACCAAGCCCACAGCTTCCACATAGTAGACCAAAGCCCATGGCCCCTAACAGGGGCCATTGCAGCCTTATTAATAACCTCTGGGCTCGCAATATGGTTCCACTTTGGCTCAAATACATTAATAACCATCGGCCTTACCACTATACTATTAACAATACTGCAATGATGACGAGATGTTGTTCGGGAAGGAACCTACCAAGGCCACCACACCCACCAAGTTCAACAGGGACTTCGTTATGGCATAATTTTATTCATTGCCTCAGAGGTTTTCTTTTTCATCGGGTTCTTTTGAGCATTCTATCACTCAAGCCTTGCACCTACACCAGAGCTTGGAGGTTGTTGACCCCCAAGCGGAATTACTCCCCTAAACCCGTTTGAAGTTCCCCTACTTAATACCGCAGTACTACTGGCATCAGGTGTTACAGTAACCTGAGCCCACCATTCAATCATAGGAGGAGAACGAAAAGAGGCCATACAGGCCCTAGTGCTTACAATCATACTGGGGGCCTACTTTACACTACTACAGGCTATAGAATATCTGGAGGCCTCTTTCACAGTAGCAGACGGAGCCTATGGCACCACCTTTTTTGTGGCCACTGGCTTCCACGGACTACATGTAATCATTGGGACTAGCTTCCTAGTAGTCTGCCTGCTACGCCAAATAAAATTCCACTTCACCACTGACCACCACTTTGGATTCGAAGCGGCCGCATGATACTGACACTTTGTAGACGTTGTTTGACTCTTCCTTTACATCTCAATCTATTGATGAGGTTCATAACTTCCTTAGTATTTAAAAGTACAGGTGACTTCCACTCACAAAGCCTTAGCTCATAATTAACCCTAAGAGGAAGTAATAAACATTATAATAGTAACTCTAATATCCACCGCACTAACCGCCGCCCTAATCATCATTAGCTTTTGACTACCACAAGCCACCCCTGACACAGAAAAATTGTCCCCATACGAATGCGGCTTTGACCCAGTCGGTTCAGCACGACTACCTTTCTCATTGCGATTTTTTCTAGTCGCTATCTTATTCCTACTTTTTGACCTAGAAATCGCCCTACTCCTACCAACCCCGTGAGCTATTAACTTACCCTCCCCCAATTCAACCCTTATATGAACTACAACAATTATCACCCTACTAGCCCTGGGCCTAGTCTATGAGTGATCCCAAGGAGGACTAGAATGAGCAGAATATAGAGGCTAATCTAAAGCAAGATCACTAATTTCGACTTAGTACATCCCAAAATAATGGGGCCACTAACTATGCTACCTCAACACCTACTGATACTAGCCATCTTTACCCTAAGCCTTATAGGACTAGCACTCCACCGTAAACATCTTGTATCTGCCCTTCTATGCATCGAGGGCCTGCTTTTAAGCCTATTTATTGGACTTAGTGCTATCTCCTTAACCCAACACCTGTCAACCACTGCCACCCTTCCAATTACCCTCTTGACCATGTCCGCATGTGAGGCAGGAGCAGGACTGGCCCTATTAGCTGCATCCTCCCGCACTCACGCAACAGACCACCTAAAAACCATAAGCCTATTAAAATGCTAAAACTAACCATAGCAACAGTAATACTAGTCCCAACCGCCCTTTTAGCCCCAACTAAATACACCTTCCACATTTATACGGCCCTATCTATAACAACAACACTCCTATTAATAGGACAATTAAACGCCCCCACACTAACAAAAATCTGACATGTCAACACATGGATAACACTCGACCAATTCTCAACCCCCCTGACTATTCTTTCATCCTGATTGCTCCCACTTATAGTAGTAGCAAGCCAAAGCCACATGGCCAAAGAGCCTCAGTCCCGACAACGCCTGTTCTTATCAACTCTGCTACAAACCACCCTAATTCTAACATTCGCCTCAAACAACTTAATACTATTCTACCTGTTATTTGAAGCAACACTAATCCCAACACTAATCCTTATCACGCGTTGGGGCAGCCAAACAGAGCGACTCGCCGCAGGCACTTATTTCCTGTTCTATACACTATCCGGCTCACTCCCACTATTAGTAATAATTTTATATTCATACACCCACAACTACCACACAACACCACTAATAATGTCAATAAAGCACCCAGAAATACTAATAACATGAACCAACTCACTAGTATGACTATCATGTCTTCTAGCATTTATAGTAAAAATACCCCTATACTCCATGCACTTATGACTACCAAAAGCACACGTTGAGGCCCCAATCGCTGGATCAATAATCCTGGCCGCCGTACTTCTTAAACTGGGAGGATACGGCATCATCCGAATCACCCCAATCCTAAACCCAACAACACAAACTATGTGCTACCCCCTCATTATTCTAGCCCTCTGGGGAATA
>NW_026612143.1:10000-17500 GCF_029931775.1 Euleptes europaea
AGGTTAAGGGTTAGGGTTAGGGTTAGGGTTAGGGTTAGGTTTGGAGTTGGGTTTTGGGTTAGGGTTGGAGTTGGAGTTGGGTTCGGGTTTGGGTTTGGGTTTAGGTTAGAGTTGGGTTAGGGTTGTTTTAGGGTTAGCGTTAGCGTTAAGGTTAGGGTTAGGTTAGGGTTTGGTTTAGGGTAAGGGTAAGGGTTTGGGTTAGGGTATGGTTAGGGTTGGGTTAGGGTTGGGTTAGGGTTAGCTTTAATGTTATCGTTAAAGTTAGGGTTAGGGTTAGGGTAAGGGTACGAGTACCGGTTTGGTTTTGGTCAGGGTTAAGGTTGGGTTAGGGTCAGGGTTAGGGTTAGGGTTAGTGTTAGGGTTGGGGTTGGGGTTGGGGTGGGGTTTAGGTTAGGGTTAGGGTTGGGTTAGTGTTGGTTTAGGGTTAGGGATAGGGTTAGGGTCAGGGATAGGTTAAGGGTTAGTGTTAGGGTTAGGTTTGGATTTGGGGTTGGGGATGGGTTTGGAGTTGGGGTTGGGTTGGGGTAAGGGTTAGGGTTGGGTTAGAGTTAGCGTTAGCGTTAGTGTTAGACTTAGTGTTAAGGTTAGGTTTAGGTTTAGGTTTAGGTTTAGGTTTAGGTTTAGGTTTAGGGTTCGGGTTAGGGTTAGGGTTAGGGTTATGGTTAAAGTTAGGGTTAGGGTTAAGGTTAGTTTTGGGTTAGGGTTAGTTTTGGGTTAGGGTTAGGGTTAGTTTTGGGGTTGCTGTTGGGGTTGGGGTTAGGGTTATGCTTAGGGTTAGGGTTATGGTTAGGGTTAGGGTTAGGTTTCGGGTAAGGTTAAGGGTTTGGGTTAGGGTTAGGGTTGTGTTAGGGTTAGGGTTGGTGTTGTGGTTGTGGTTATGGTTAGGGTTGGGTTAGGGTTAGGGTTAGGGTTAGGGTTAGGGTTAGGGTTAGGGTTAGGGTTAGGGTTAGGGTTAGGGTTAGGGTTAGGGTTAGGGTTAGGGTTAGGGTTAGGGTTCGGGTTAGGGTTAGGGTTAGGGTTGGGGTTGGAGTTGGAGTTGGGATTGTGGTTGAGGTTGGTTTTGGGGTTAGGGTTAGGGTTGGAGGTGGGGTTGAGGTTGAGTTTTGGGTTAGGGTTGGAGTTGGTGTTAGGGTTAGGGTTTGGGTATGGGTTAGAGTTGGGTTAGGGTTGTTTTAGGGTTAGCGTTAGCGTTAAGGTTAGGGTTAGGGTTAGGGTTAGGGTTTGGTTTAGGTTAAGGGCAAGGGTAAGGGTTTGGTTTGGGTTAGGGTTTGGGTTAGGGTTGTTTAGGGTTGTTTAGGGTTGGTTTAGGGTTAGCTTTAACGTTATCGTTAAGGTTAGGGTTAGGGTTAGGGTTAGGGTTAGGGTTAGGGTTAGGGTTAGGGTACGGGTACGGGTACGGGTACGGGTTTTGTTTGGGTCAGGGAGAAGGTTGGGTTAGGGTTAGTATTAGGGTTGGGGTTGGGGTTTGTGTTTGTGTTAGGGTAAGGGTTGGGTTAGTGTTGGTTTAGGTTTAGGGTTAGGGTTAGGGTTAGGGTTAGGGTTAGGGTTAGGGTTAGGGTTAGGGTTAGGGTTAGGGTTAGGGTTAGGGTTAGGGTTAGGGTTAGGGTTAGGGTCAGGGTCAGAGTTAGGTTTAGGGTTAGGGTTAGGGTTAGGCTTAGGTTTAATGTTAGGTTTAGGATTGGAGTTGGGGTTCGGGTTGGGGTTTGGGTTCGGGTTGGGTTTGTGTTAACGTTAGCATTAAGGGTAGGGTTAGGTTTGGAGTTTGGGTTTGGGTTTGGGTTGGAGTTGGAATTGGGGTTTGGTTAGGGTTAGGGTTAGGGTTAGGGTTGGGTTAGTTTTAGAATTAGCGTTAGCATTAGTATTAGCGTTAAGGTTAGGGTTAGGGTTAGGGTTAAGGTTCGTTTTGGGTTAGGATTAGTTTTGCGTTAGGGTTAGGGTTAGTTTTGGGTTAGGGTTAGGGTTAGTTTTCGGGTTGGGGTTGGGGTTTGGGTTGGGGTTAGGGTTAGGGTAAGGGTAACAGTTAGGTTTTGGTTAGGGTTACGGTTAGGGTTACGGTTGGGTTAGGGTTAGAGTTAGGGATAGGGTTAGGGTTAGGGAGGGAATTGGGGTTAGGGTTGTGTTGTGGTTGGGGTGAGGGTTTGAGTTGGGGTTTGGGTTAGGGCTAGGGTTACGGTTAGGTTTGGTTTAGGGTTACGGTTAAGGTTAGGGTTGGGTCAGTGTTAGAGTTAGGGTTAGGGTTTGTTTAGGGTTATCGTTATCGTTAGCGTTATCGTTAGCGTTTAGGTTAGGGTTAAGGTTAGGGTTAGGGTAAGGGTTAGGGTTAGGGTTAGGGTAAAGGTAAAGGTAAGGGTTATGTTTGGGTTAGGGTTAGTGTTGGGTTAGTGTTAGTGTTAGTTTTGGGGTTAGGGTTGGGTTTGGGTTGGGTTTAGGGTTAAGGTTAGGGATAGGGTTAGGGTAAGGGTTTGGTTTTTGTCAGGTTTAGGGTTGGGTGTCAGCCCTTGGCCCACAGAACCAGAAATCACCACAAAGTCGTATAGAGTCCAAACAGATGGATTTTACTGATCAAATAGGCATACAGTGCAAACGAATAAAATGACAGCTATGAAAGGCTCACTAGCTGGGAGATATTATAAGGCAGGAAAGGCGGGAGATTACACGCAGGAATACAGTTTCCCAGGAGCTGAGTTCCCAGGCTTAGGCTTAGGCATGCGACCTTGGGGGGCAGACAATACAGCACAGAGACAGAGGCAATAACGAAACCGAGATAGCAGCCTGACATTCTGCTCCCCTCAAGGCCCCCTCCCAGTTCGCAAGGGGGCTGGCCTGTTCGGGGTAAGCAATGTGAAAGGCGTCGACGAGGTCGGGGGCGGAGACATCCCGTGCGCGCACCCATTCGTCATAGGCAGGGGGGAAATGTTTCCAACGAACTAGATACTGGAGAGTACCATGGTGAATACGGGAGTCAAGGATCTTGGAGACTTCGAAGTGTTCTTCCCCCCCCACCATGATGGGTTGCGCAGGCGGTGGGTCCGGATGCCACCGTGGAGAAGCAACATGGGGTTTGAGGAGGCTTATGTGGAAAACAGGATGCACACGCCTCAAAGATTTGGGGAGAGCCAGTTCCACTGTGACAGGGTTTATGACCCGAGTAATGGGGAAAGGGCCAATGAATTTGGCGCTGAGTTTATGGCACGGTTGGGTGGACCGGAGGTTTTTGGTGGAAAGGTAAACCAAAGCACCCACTTGCAGATCACCCCCGGGGGAGCGATGTTTGTCAGCTTGCGCTTTGTATTTACGTTTGGCCCGGTCGAGGTTGCTAACGAGCCAGGGCCAAGTGGTACGGAGGGCGTGTGCCCAGGAGGCAATGTCGGGGTTCCCCTCCCCCTCTACATTATCTGTAGGAACGATGGGATTGAAATCTTGTCCATACACAGCGAAAAACGGGCTAAAACCTGTGGATTGATGCATGGCATTATTGTAGGCATATTCTGCTAAAGGTAACAGTTCTATCCAGTTATCCTGGTGGTAGTTAACATAACAACGCAAATAACATTCGAGTACAGCATTGACACGTTCAGTTTGACCATCAGTTTGAGGATGGTATGCACTAGACATTCCCTGTTCCACCCCTACCAACTTGAGGAAAGCTTTCCAAAACTTAGAAACGAAACCACTTCCGCGGTCACAAATTATTTTACGCGGAAACGAATGTAAACGAAATATATGCGTTACGAAGAGGCGGGCCAGTTTCTGAGCAGAGGGGATCCCTGCGCATGGAATCAAATGTATTTGCTTAGAAAACAAATCAGTAACAACCCACAACACAGTTTTACCCCCACTGAGAGGGAGATCAGTCATGAAGTCCATAGCAATCACTTCCCAAGGTCTGCTGGGCGTTTCAAGAGGTTGTAGCAATCCCGGGGGTTTGCCCTGTGATCGTTTCGCAGCGGCACAAACGGGACAGCTGCGGATGAAGGAGTCAATGTCAGAACGCATTCCCCCCCACCAGAACTGTCGGCGCAATAAGTGAAGGGTCTTCAGAAACCCAAAGTGCCCAGCTGTTTTGGCTCCATGAGCTAAATGTAAAACGTCCTTCCGGAGAGCTTTGGGTACATACAATTTTGAGTCTTTGTACCAGGACCCCCCTTGTTCCAAAACACCAGGAGGTAGGGTATGAGCGGAACGTTCTAAAAGACACTGGTCCCGAAGGACCGTTAAAAAGGATTCGGAGATGGGGAGCTTGGAGGGAGCCCCCCCGTCGGTCCCGGAGATTTGAGAAATAGTTATAGGGTTAGTGCTTACGTGCGGCGGCGCGCAGACTGCAGGCGGCTGAGCGGTCGGAGGGGTAGGAGGGGCGGGAACTCCGGTCTGTTGCGGTGGCGGCTGGGCAGCCGGTTGGGCTGGCGGAGCTTGCGAGTTAGGGAAGGTGTGTTGATGCTGGGATCGGGTTTGCACAGCCAGCATAGGTAGGGCCCCACGTTGCATAGGGGTGAACAGAGAGTTGGTGGGTCTTTCGAGTTTTACCGGATATTGTGGTAAACGGGAGAGGGCATCCGCGAGAACGTTCTGCTTCCCAGGGACGTGCTTCAGGGTGAAACGGAACTGAGCAAAGAACTCCGCCCACCGTTGTTGTTTCGCCGATAGTTTATGGGACCCCGTGAGGGCAGCTAGATTTTTGTGATCGGTCCAAACTTCAAAGGGTACTTTAGACCCTTCCAAGAATTGCCGCCATAAAGTCAGTGCATGATGAACTGCAGAGGCCTCTTTCTCCCAGATGGGCCAGTTTAATTGAGCGTGCGCAAATTTTTTTGAAAAGTAAGCGCAAGGGTGAAGAAGACCGTCCGGTCCTTGTTGGAGGAGAGCCCCTCCCATGGCTACATCGGAAGCATCGACTTGTACAATGAACATTTGATTTGGGTCTGGGTGCCGTAGCACCGGCTCCGAAGTGAAGAGGCGTTTGAGGGCCAGAAAGGCGGCTTGGCATTGCTCAGTCCATAGGATTTTTGCGGAGGGCAAGGCAGCCGAGCTTACTTTTCCCTTAGTTTTCAGTAGGTCCGTAATGGGTAGAGCCACTTGGGCGAAGTTAGGGATGAATCCCCGATAGAAGTTTGCAAATCCCAGAAATTGCTGTACTTGCTTACGGTTGGTGGGGGGAGTCCAATCGAGGACGGCTTGGACTTTGGCGGGGTCCATGCGAAGACCTTGGTGGGAGATGATGTATCCCAAAAACGTGAGTTTGCTTTGGTGAAATTCACACTTAGCTAGTTTAGCGAACAGTTGATGGTTACGCAGGCGTTGTAGAACTTCTCTGACCAGAGTCACATGCTCGTCCATAGTTTTCGAATAAATGAGAATGTCATCTAAGTAGACCACCACCCCACGATATAGAAGGTCATGTAGGATTTCATTGATGAGTTGCATGAAGACCCCCGGGGCCCCTTTTAATCCGAACGGCATTACAAGGAATTCATACATTCCGAAACAGCTAGAGAAGGCAGTGAGGTGTTCATCTCCTTCGCGGATACGGACTCGGTAGTAGGCTTCCACCAAGTCTAATTTAGAGAATACACGGCCTTCCTGTAATTGTCCCAAAATATCCGATATTAATGGGATAGGATAGGCGTTGGTCTGGGTAACCGCATTGAGCTTTCTGAAGTCAATGCACAGGCGAAGGTCGCCCTCTTTTTTCCGGACGAAAAACGCGGGGGCCGAGTTTGGGGCATTCGAAGGGCGAATGAACCCTCTGGCGAGGTTTTTGTCCAAAAAGTCCCGGAGGACAGTGCGCTCGGAAGCGCTCATAGGGTAAATCTTACTTTTGGTTAATGTGCAGTCCTTTACTACTTCAATCGCACAGTCTGAGGCCCGGTGGGGGGGTAAGGCATCACATTCCTTAAGGTCGAAGACATCTTCAAAGTCCCGGTATACAGCGGGTAGAGCCGGTGGTACTGGAGCAGTAGAGGTTAACGCTGGAACGGGCGGAAATGGCAGAGCAAAGTTTTGCCGATGCTGGTCGCAGGTGGGACTAGCGAAAGAAATAGTGTTTGTTTCCCAATCAATACTGGGACTATGTCCTTTAATCCAGTTAATTCCCAAGACCACGTCAAATCGGATAGGGGCTATAGTGAAGTCTATTTGTTCCCAGTGGGAACCAATTCCCATTGCCACCCCTATGGTGCGATGATCAACTGGACCCCCCTGGAATTGGCTCCCGTCCATTTGAGCAAATTGGACGGGGGCGGGTAAAGCCTCTGAGTCGGCTCTGAGGGCAGCAAACGTGGCTTCGTTTATGAGAGTGCGACAGCAACCGGAGTCAATTAGTGCTTTGACGGGGATTTGTGGACCTCCGTTAAGTTGTTGTAAAACTGCATCTACGTAGACGGTGGAGTCCACTTCTTTGATTTTGGTAGGAGCATTCGGTTTGATAGGAAGATCCTGAGAGGTCTGTGGAGATGCTCCATTCACCACAGACCGGAGCCGTTTTTTGACAAGTCGAGGGGAGATTCCAGGTTTAAGGCTGGAGAAATCCAAGGGTTTTCCTCATCCGAAGAGGGAAAGCTGTCCCCCAATGGGGCACTTGTAATCCGAGACCCGGCGGGGTCGTTGGAAGCAGGCAGGGAGGCTGGGTCCCCGGCATGGAGTGCAGAGGGTGTGGGCCTTCCCGGAGCTGCGCTGCGGGTGGCCGCGGTGCCTCTGCGTGGTGGACGACCTCGGGCGCGGGTTGTCGTGCTGGGACGAAATAATTCCTGGCGGCGTGGGCAAACGGCTGCAAAGTGGCCCATTTCTCCGCATGTGAGACAGGCACCCCTCTGAAATCGGGCTTCACGTTCCTGGAGCGGACGTGGGGGATTTCGCGGGACGAGCAGTGATGCCTTGGGTTGAGGCTTTTGGGTGCCCTTCTCCTTGTGCTTTTGACGGACGAGAGAAATAAAGCGGCGGCGGCTTTCCACTTCCTCGGCTAATAGGATCCAGCCTTCGAGGGTATCGGGATCGCCCCGCATGTAAGACCAGTTCAGAATGTCAGGATGCAAGGCTTCCCTGAAATGATGGATTAGGGTGGTCTCGGGCCAACCTACAATTTTACTTGCCAGTCGCTGAAATTCATCGGCAAATTCCCGAACTGTAGCAGAGCCTTGTTTTAATTGTAAAAGTTCCGTTTTGGCTCTTTCTCCCAGGAAGGGGTCCTCAAACCTCCTTCTCAGGGCAGTCATGAAGTTGTTGAGGGAACGAATCGCACGAGAGCGGGTGTCAAACTGGAGGACCATCCAGTCAGCCGCTTTGCCTGTCAGGAGGGAAGCTACGTACCGCACCCGGCTATCTTCCGTGGGGAAAAGTTGACCTTGTTCTCGCATATAACTGTCCACTTGATGCAAGAAACAAGGCAAAGTCTCAAGAGATCCGTCATACGTAGTCCTCAATTTGAGTTGCTTCCAAGGGCCGGGCGCGGGCTGACCCGGTTGCACGGGTGGTCCGGGCGGAGGAGCAACAGGAGCTCCAGGAGGC
>NW_026612143.1:37500-42500 GCF_029931775.1 Euleptes europaea
CAATGTCGGAACGCATTCCCCCCCACCAGAACTGTCTGCGCAATAAGTGAAGGGTTTTCAGAAACCCAAAGTGCCCAGCTGTTTTGGCTCCATGGGCTAAATGTAAAACGTCCTTCCGGAGAGCCTTGGGGACATACAATTTCGAGTCCTTGTACCAGGATCCTCCTTGTTCCAAAACACCAGGAGGTAGGGTATGAGCGGAACGTTCTAAAAGGCACTGGTCCCGAAGGACAGTTAAAAAGGACTCGGAGATGGGGATTTTGGAGGGGGCCCCCCGTCGGCCATGGAGATCTTAGAAACAGTTATGGGGCTAGTGCTTACGTGCGGCGGCGCGCAGACTGCAGGCGGCTGGGTGGTCGGAGGGGTAGGAAGGGCGGGAACTCCGGTTTGTTGCGGTGGCGGCTGGGCAGCCGGTTGGGCTGGCGGAGCTTGTACGTTGGGTAAGGTGTGCTGATGCTGGGATCGAGTTTGTACAGCCAGCATAGGTAGAGCCCCACGTTGCATAGGGGTGAACAGAGAGTTGGTGGTTCTTTCGAGTTTTACCGGATATTGTGGTAAACGGGAGAGGGCATCCGCAAGAACGTTCTGCTTCCCAGGGACGTGCTTCAGGGTGAAACGGAACTGCGCAAAGAACTCCGCCCACCGTTGTTGTTTCGCCGATAGCTTATGGGACCCCGTGAGGGCAGCTAGATTTTTGTGATCGGTCCAAACCTCAAAGGGGACTTTAGACCCTTCCAAGAATTGTCGCCATAGAGTCAGTGCATGATGAACTGCTGAGGCCTCTTTCTCCCAGATGGGCCAGTTTAATTGAGCGTGCGCAAATTTTTTTGAAAAGTAAGCGCAAGGGTGAAGAAGACCATCCGGTCCTTGCTGGAGGAGAGCCCCTCCCATGGCTACATCGGAAGCATCGACTTGCACAATGAACATTTGATTTGGGTCTGGGTGCTGTAGCACCGGCTCCGAAGTGAAGAGGCGTTTGAGGGCCAGAAAGGCGGCTTGGCATTGCTCAGTCCATAGGATTTTCGCGGAGGGCAAGGCAGCCGAGCTTACTTTTCCCTTAGTTTTCAGTAGGTCCGTAATGGGTAGAGCCACCTGGGCGAAGTTAGGGATGAATCCTCGATAGAAGTTTGCAAATCCCAGAAATTGCTGTACTTGCTTCCGGTTGGTGGGGGGAGTCCAATCGAGGACGGCTTGGACTTTGGCGGGGTCCATGCGAAGACCTTGGTGGGAGATGATGTATCCCAAAAACGTGAGTTTGCTTTGGTGAAATTCGCACTTAGCTAGTTTTGCGAAAAGTTGATGGTTACGCAGGCGTTGCAGAACTTCCCTGACCAGAGCCACATGCTCGTCCATAGTTTTCGAATAAATGAGAATGTCATCTAAGTAGACCACCACCCCACGATATAGAAGGTCATATAGGATTTCATTGATGAGTTGCATGAAGACCCCCGGGGCCCCTTTTAATCCGAACGGCATCACAAGGAATTCATACATTCCGAAACAGCTAGAGAAGGCAGTGAGGTGCTCATCCCCTTCACGGATACGGACTCGGTAGTAAGCTTCCACCAAGTCTAATTTAGAGAACACACAGCCTTCCTGTAATTGTCCCAAAATATCGGATATTAATGGGATAGGATAGGCGTTGGTCTGGGTAACCGCATTGAGCTTTCTGAAGTCAATGCACAGGCGAAGGTCGCCCTCTTTTTTCCGGACGAAAAACGCGGGGGCCAAGTTTGGGGCATTCGAAGGGCGAATGAACCCTCTGGCGAGGTTTTTGTCCAAAAAGTCCCGGAGGACAGTGCGCTCGGAAGCGCTCATAGGGTAAATCTTACTCTTGGTTAATGTGCAGTCCTTTACCACTTCAATCGCACAGTCTGAGGCCCGGTGGGGGGGTAAGGCATCACATTCCTTAAGGTCGAAGACATCTTCAAAGTCCCGGTATACAGCGGGTAGAGCCGGTGGTGCTGGAGCAGTAGAGGTTAATGCTGGAACGGGCGGATATAGCAGAGCAAAGTTTTGCCGATGCTGGTCGCAGGTGGGACTAGCGAAGGAGATAGTGTTTGTTTCCCAATCAATACTGGGACTATGTCCTTTAATCCAGTTAATTCCCAAGACCACTTCAAATCGGATAGGGGCTATAGTGAAGTCTATTTGTTCCCAGTGGGAACCAATTCCCATTGCCACCCCTATGGTGCGGTGATCAACTGGACCCCCCTGGAAATGGCTTCCGTCCATTTGGGCAAATTGGACGGGGGCGGGTAAAGCCTCAGAGTCGGCTCTGAGTGCAGCAAAAGTGGTTTCACTTATGAGAGTGCGACAGCAACCGGAGTCAATTAGTGCTTTGACGGGGATTTGTGGGCCACCGTTAAGTTGCTGTAAAACCTCATCCACGTAGACGGTGGAGTCCACGTCTTTGATTTTGGTAGGAGCATTCGGTTTGATAGGAAGATCCTGAGAGGTCTGTGGAGACGCTCCATTCACCACAGACCGGAGCCGTTTTTTGACAAGTCGAGGGGAGATTCCAGGTTTAAGGCTGGAGAAATCCAAGGATTTTCCTCATCCGAAGAGGGAAAATCGTCCCCCAATGGGGCACTTGTAATCCGAGACCCGGCGGGGTCGTTGGTAGTAGGCAGGGAGGCTGGGTCCCCGGCATGGAGTGCAGAGGGTGTGGGTCTTCCCGGAGCTGCGCTGCGGGTGGCCGCGGTGCCTCTGCGTGGTGGACGACCTCGGGCGCGGGTTGTCGTGCTGGGACGAAATATTTCCTGGCGGCGTGGGCAAACGGCTGCAAAGTGGCCCATTTCTCCGCAAGTAAGACAGGCACCCCTCTGAAATCGGGCTTCACGTTCCTGGGGCGGACGTGGGGGATTTCGTGGGACGAACAGTGGTGCCTTGGGTTGAGGCTTTTGGGTGCCTTTTTCCTTGTGCTTTTGACGGACGAGAGAAATGAAGCGTCGGCGGCTTTCCACTTCCTCGGCTAATAGGATCCAGTCTTCGAGGGTATCGGGATCGCCTCGCATGTAAGACCAGTTCAGAATGTCAGGATGCAAGGCTTCCCTGAAATGATGGATCAGGGTGGTCTCGGGCCAACCTACAATTTTACTTGCCAGTCGTTGAAATTCATCGGCAAATTCTCGAACTGTAGCAGAGCCTTGTTTTAATTGTAAGAGTTCCGTTTTGGCTCTTTCCCCCAGGAAGGGGTCCTCAAACCTCCTTCTCAGGGCAGTCATGAAGTTGTTGAGGGAATGAATAGCACGAGAGCGGGTGTCAAACTGGAGGACCATCCAGTCAGCCGCTTTACCTGTCAGAAGGGAAGCTACGTAACGCACCCGGCTGTCTTCCGTGGGGAAAAGTTGTCCTTGTTCTCGCATATAACTGTCCACTTGATGCAAGAAACAAGGCAAAGTCTCGAGAGATCCGTCATACGTAGTCCTCAATTTGAGTTGCTTCCAAGGGCCGGGCGCAGGTTGACCCGGTTGCACGGGTGGTCCGGGCGGAGGAGCAACAGGAGCTCCAGGAGGCAAGGGTGGAGCAGGCACATTAGCGGGTGGTTGCACGGGTGGTCCGGGCGGAGGAGCAACGGGAGCTCCAGGAGGCAAGGGTGGGGCAGGCACATTAGCGGGTGGCTGTACGGGTACCCCCTGACCCGGTATCGGAATGGGCTGTCTCTGAGCTATCAGGGTTTGTTGTAATTGCCTGTTCTCTTGAAGCATAAGTTCCATTACTTCCTGGAGTTGATCAACACGGTCGGAGAGCTCCCGATTCTGGGCTCGTAAGAGATGAACCTTCTCACTTGGGCCACCAGTAAGATGAGGCTTACTGGTCCGGAAGCTTGTGGCCCATTGAGAGCTATCCCCATATAAATCCTCGTCTTCAGACTCTCCTGAGTCTCGACGTCGGTCAGCCAAACGGCGTGCGCGTTGGGTCGCGCGCGACGGGACAAACGCCGGGGAATAAGACAGACCCGATAGCCCTAGTACATTGTCCTTGGGGCGCGTGTCCACGTTCGCCAAATTCCTAATCCTTGCTGCAGCTGCCCTGGCTGCTTCTGCAGCCTCTCTCTCTCTTGCGACCTTAGCCGCTTCGGCGGCTTGCTGATCCGCAAGAACTTTGGCGTTCTCAAGTCTTAGGGCAGTCTCTGCCGTAATGCGCGGCAAAAGTTCTGTTTCCAGGAGTGCGAGTAGGGGGTCGGGTTCCCCGCCCAGCAGAGGTTGTACTCGAACCGCCAGTGCGGGTGCCTCGGCTCCAAAAGTCGAGGTCAAAACTTGAGCCAAGGTGGCTACCGGGGTGTCCTTTGTACATTCCACAAGGAGAAGAGCGGTGCTAATAGCGACTCGCTTGGCCTCAGCCTGACAGCTGGCTGCATCCGGGATCAGGGAAAAACCCTCCGGCGGGGCTCCCGCCATGGTAGAAAGAGTTTCTCGAGAAATAAGATTATCCAAAAGTCCAGTTAATATTTGTAAATCCTCAGTCGCCAATCGGGCATCGTCCAGTAATTGATCCAAGTCCTGAAGATCTAGACGAGCATCAGTATCCTCCGACGTTAACATCCAGAGACGTCCTTTAAGAGATTGCCACTGTTCCTGTACCAGTCCCCTCAAGCGGCAAACCTCTCGGGTCGTCCGGAAAAGTTCAGCGATTAAGTCTTGTAACAGAGTAGGATCCTCAGAGAAGGGCTCCAGGGTGTAGATCACCTGGAGAGCTGCACAGCTCCCATCCAAGTGGCAGGCGAACCCCCCTGGGCTCCAGCCTGGCTAGTAGAATGGTGAAGAGAAGGGATAGCTGTCATAATGTCAGCCCTTGGCCCACAGAACCAGAAATCACCACAAAGTCATATAGAGTCCAAACAGATGGCTTTTACTGGTCAAATAGGCAAACGAATAAAATGACAGCTATGAGAGGCTCACTAGCTGGGAGATATTATAAGGCAGGAAAGGCGGGAGATTACACGCACAGGCTGAATACAGTTTCCCAGGAGCTGAGTTCCCAGGCCTAGGTATGCG
>NW_026612145.1:0-17500 GCF_029931775.1 Euleptes europaea
TGGTTAGGGTTAGGGTTAGGGTTAGGGTTAGCGTTAGGGTTAGGGTTAGCGTTAGGGTTAGGGTTAGGGTTAGGGTTGAATTAGTGTTAGGGTTAGGGTTATGGTTAAAGTTAGGGTTAGAGGTTAGGGTTAGGGTTAGGGTTAAAGTTAGGGTTAGGGTTAGGGTTAGGGATAGGTTTGAATTTGGGTTAGGGTTAGGGTTAAAGTTAGTGTTACAGGTGAGGGTTAGGGTTAGGGTTAGGTTAGGTTAGGGTTAGGGTTAGGGTTAGGGTTAGGGTTAGAGTTAGGGTTAGGGTTAGGGTTAGGATTAGGGTTAGGGTTAGCGTTAGGGTTAGGGTTGAATAGTGTTAGGGTTAGGGTTACGGTTAAAGTTAGGGTTAGAGGTTAGGGTTAGGGTTAGTTTGAATTTGGGTTAGGGTTAGGGTTAAAGTTAGTGTTACAGGTGAGGGTTAGGGTTAGGGTTAGGGTTAGGGTTAGGGTTAAAGTTAGGTTTAGAGGTTAGGGTTAGGGTTAGGGTTGAATTAGGGTTAGGGTTAGGGTAACGGTTAGGGTTAGGTTTGAATTTGGGTTAGGATTAGGGTTACAGTTAGTGTTAGAGGTTAGGGTTAGGTTTAGAGTTAGGGTTAGGGTTAGGGTTAGGGTTAGGGTTAGGGTTAGGGTTAGGGTTAGGGTTAGGATAGGGATAGGGATACGGTTAGGGTTAGAGGTTAGGGTTAGGGATAGGATAGGGATAGGGATAGGGATAGGGATAGGGATAGGGATAGGGATAGGGATAGGGATAGGGATAGGGATAGGGATAGGTTTAGCGTTAGGGTTAGGGTTAGGGTTAGGGTTAGGGTTAAAGTTAGGTTTAGAGGTTAGGGTTAGGGTTAGGGTTGGGTTGAATTACGGTTAGGGTTAGGGTTAGGGTTAGGGTTAGGGTTCGGGTTCGGGTTAGGGTTAGGGTTAGGGTTAGGTTGGGTTAGGGTTAGGGTTGGTTAGGGTTAGGGTTAGGGTGAGGGTGAGGGTGAGGGTAAGGGTTAGGGTTACGGTTAGGGTTAGGGTTAGGGTTAGGGTTAGGGTTAGGTTTGAATTTGGGTTAGGGTTAGGGTTAAAGTTAGTGTTACAGGTGAGGGTTAGGGTTAGGGTTAGGGTTAGGGTTAGGGTTAAAGTTAGGTTTAGAGGTTAGGGTTAGGGTTAGGGTTGAATTAGGGTTAGGGTTAGGGTTAGGGTTAGGGTTAGGGTTAGGGTTAGGGTTAGGGTTAGGGTTAGGGTTAGGGTTAGGGTTAGGGTTAGGGTTAGGGTTAGGGTTAGGGTTAGGGTTAGGGTTAGGGTTAGGGTTAGGGCTAGGGTTGAATTAGGGTAAGGTTTAGGATTAGGGTTAGGGTTAAAGTTAGGTTTGGAGGTTCGGGTTAGTGTTAGGGTTGAATTAGGGTTAGGGTTAGGGTTAGGGTTAGGGTTAGTTTTAGGGTTAGGGTTAGTGTTAGCGTTAGGGTTACGGTTAGGGTTAGGGTTAGGGTTAGGGTTAGGGTTAGGGTTAGTGTTAGCGTTAGGGTTACGGTTAGGGTTAGGGTTAGGGTTAGGGTTAGGGTTAGGGTTAAAGTTAGGGTTAGGGTTAATTAGTGTTAGAGGTTAGGGTTAGGGTTAGGGTTAGCGTTAGGGTTACGGTTAAAGTTAGGTTTAGAGGTTAGGGTTAGGGTTAGGGTTGAATTAGGATTAGGTTAGGGTTAAATTTAGGGTTAGAGGTTAGGGTTAGGGTTAAAGTTAGGGTTAGAGGTTAGGGTTAGGGTTAGGGTTAGAGGTTAGGGTTAGGGTTAAGGTTAGGGTTAGGGTTAGGGTTAGGGTTAGGGTTAGGGTTAGTGTTAGGGTTAGGTTTAGGTTTAGGGTTAGGGTTAGGGTTAGGGTTAAAGTTAGGGTTAGGGTAAGGGTTAGGGTTAGGTTTAAATTTGGGTTAGGGTTAGGGTTACAGTTAGTGTTAGAGGTTAGGGTTAGGGTTAGGGTAGAATTAGGGTTAGGGTTAGAGTTAGTTTTAGAGTTAGGGTTAGGGATTAGGGTTAGGGATAGGGTTAGTAAGCGTTAGGTTTAGGGTTAGGGTTTGGGTTAGCGTTATGGTTAAAGTTAGAGTTAGGGTTGGGTTAGGTTTGAATTTGGGTTGGGTTAGGGTTTGGGTTAGGGTTAGGGTTCAGGGTTAGGGTTAGGGTTGAATTCGGGTTAGGTTAGGGTTAGGGTTAAAGTTAGGTTTGGAGGTTAGGGTTAGGGTTAGGGTTTAATTAGGGTTAGGGTTAGGGTTAGGGTTAGGGTTAGGGTTAGGGTTAGGGTTAGGGTTAGGGTTAGGGTTAGGGTTAGGGTTAGGGTTAGGGTTAGGGTTAGGGTTAGGGTTAGGGTTAGGGTAAGGTGAGGGTGAGGGTGAGGGTGAGGGTTAGGGTTACGGTTAGGGTTAGGGTTAGGGTTAGGGTTAGGGTTAGGGTTAGGGTTAGAGGTTAGAGTTAGGGTTAGGATAAAAGTTAGGATTAGGTTTAGGGTTAGGGTTAGCGTTAGGGTTAGGGTTGAATTAGTGTTAGAGTTAGGGTTACGTTAAAGTTAGGGTTAGAGGTTAGGATTAGGGTTAGGGTTAAAGTTAGGGTTAGGGTTAGGGTTAGGTTTGAATTTGGGTTAGGGTTAGGGTTAAAGTTAGTGTTACAGGTGAGGGTTAGGGTTAGGGTTAGGGTTAGGGTTAGGGTTAGGGTTAAAGTTAGGTTTAGAGGTTAGGGTTAGGGTTAGGGTTGAATTAGGGTTAGGGTTAGGGTTAGGGTTAGGGTTAGGGTTAGGGTAGGGTTAGGGTTAGGGTTAGGGTTAGGGTTAGGGTTAGGGTTAGGGTTAGGGTTAGGGTTAGGGTTAGGGTTGAATTAGGGTTAGGGTTAGGGTTAGGGTTAGGGTTAAAGTTAGGTTTGGAGGTTAGGGTTAGTGTTAGGGTTGAATTAGGGTTAGGGTTAGGGTTAGGGTTAGGGTTAGGGTTAAAGTTAGGGTTAGGGTTAGGGTTAGGGTTAGTGTTAGGGTTAGGGTTAGGGTTAGGGTTAGGGTTCAGGGTTCAGGGTTAGGGTTGAATTAGGGTTAGGGTTAGGGTTAGGGTTAGGGTTAAAGTTAGGATTAGGTTTAATTAGTGTTAGAGGTTAGGGTTAGGGTTAGGGTTAGAGTTAAAGTTAGGTTAGAGGTAGGGTTAGCGTTAGGGTTAGCGTTAGGGTTACGGTTAAGTTAGGTTTAGAGGTTAGGGTTAGGGTTTAATTAGGATTAGGTTTCGGGTTAAATTAGGGTTAGAGGTTAGGGTTAGGGTTTGGGTTAGGGTTAGGGTTCAGGGTTAGGGTTAGGGTTGAATTAGGGTTAGGGTTAGGGTTAAAGTTAGGATTGGAGGTTAGGGTTAGTGTTAGGGTTTAATTAGGTTAGGGTTAGGGTTAGGGTTAGGGTTAGGGTTAGGGTTAGGGTTAGGGTTAGGGTTAGGGTTAGGGTTAGGGTTAGGGTTAGGGTTAGGGTTAGGGTTAGTTTAGGGTTAGGGTTGGGTTAGGTTAGGGTTAGAGGTTAGGGTTAGCGTTAGGTTAGCGTTAGGGTTAGGGTTAAAGTTAGCTTTAGGGGTTAGGGTTAGGTTGAATTAGTTTAGTCAAGGGTTAAATTTAGGGTTAGAGTTTAGGGTTAGGGTTAAACTTAGGGTTAGAGGTTAGGGTTAGGGTTAGGGTTAGGGTTAGGGTTAGGGTTAGGGTTAGGGTTAGGGTTAGGGTTAGAGTTAAAGTTAGGTTAGGATAAGGGTTAGGGTTAGGTTTGAATTTGGGTTAGGGTTAGGGTTACAGTTAGTGTTAGAGGTTAGGGTTAGGGTTAGGGTAGAATTAGGGTTAGGGTTAGAGTTAGTTTAGAGTTAGGGTTAGGATTAGGGTTAGGGTTAGGGTTAGGTAAGCGTTAGGTTTAGGGTTAGGGTTTGGGTTATGCGTTAGCGTTAAAGTTAGAGTTAGGTTAGGGTTAGGTTTGAATTTGGGTTAGGGTTAGGGTTTGGGTTAGGGTTAGGGTTCAGGGTTAGGGTTAGGTTGAATTAGGGTTAGGGTTAGGGTTAGGTTAGCGTTAGGGTTAGCGTTAGGGTTACGGTTAAAGTTAGGTTTAGAGGTTAGCGTTAGGGTTAGGGTTTAATTAGGATTAGGTTTAGGGTTAAATTTAGGGTTAGAGGTTAGTGTTAGGGTTAAAGTTAGGGTTAGAGGTTAGGGTTAGGGTTAGGGTTAGAGTTAGGGTTAGGGTTAAGGTTAGGGTTAGGGTTAGGGTTAGGGTTAGGGTTAGGGTTAGGGTTAGGGTTAGGGTAGGGTTAGGGTTAGGTTTAGGGTTAGGGTTAGGGTTAGGGTTAAAGTTAGGGTTAGGGTAAGGGTTAGGGTTAGGTTTCAATTTGGGTTAGGGTTAGGGTTACAGTTAGTGTTAGAGGTAGGGTTAGGTTAGGGTAGAATTAGGGTTAGGGTTAGAGTTAGTTTTAGAGTTAGGGTTAGGGATTAGGGTTAGGGATAGGGTTAGGGTAGAATTAGGGTTAGGGTTAGAGTTAGTTTTAGAGTTAGGGTTAGGATTAGGGTTAGGATAGGGTTAGGTAAGCGTTAGGTTTAGGGTTAGGGTTTGGGTTAGCGTTATGGTTAAAGTTAGAGTTAGGGTTGGGTTAGGTTTGAATTTGGGTTAGGGTTAGGGTTTGGGTTAGGGTTAGGGTTCAGGGTTAGGGTTAGGGTTGAATTAGGGTTAGGGTTAGGGTTAAAGTTAGGATTGGAGGTTAGGGTTAGGGTTAGGGTTTAATTAGGGTTAGGGTTAGGGTTAGGGTTAGGGTTAGGGTTAGGGTTAGGGTTAGGGTTAGGGTTAGGGTTAGGGTTAGGGTTAGGGTTAGGTTAGGGTTAGTTTTAGGGTTAGGGTTAGAGTTAGGGTTAGGGTTAGGGTTAGGGTTAGGGTTAGGGTTAGGGTTCAGGGTTCAGGGTTAGGGTTAAATTAGGGTTAGGGTTAGAGTTAGGGTTAGGGTTAAAGTTAGGGTTAGGGTTAATTAGTGTTAGAGGTTAGGTTAGAGTTAGAGTTAAAGTTAGAGGGTTAGAGGTTAGGGTTAGCGTTAGGGTTAGCGTTAGGGTTAGGGTTAAGTTAGCTTTAGGGGTTAGGGTTAGGGTTAGGTTGAATTAGGTTTAGTCAAGGGTTAAATTTAGGGTTAAGAAGTTTAGGGTTAGGGTTAAACTTAGGGTTAGAGGTTAGGGTTAGGGTTAGGGTTAGGTGTTAGGGTTAGGGTAGGGTTAGGGTTAGGGTTAGGGTTAGGGTTAGGGTTAGAGTTAAAGTTAGGGTTAGGATAAGTGTTAGGGTTAGGTTTGAATTTGGGTTGGGGTTAGGGTTACAGTTAGTGTTAGAGGTTACGGTTAGGTTAGGGTAGAATTAGGGTTAGGGTTAGAGTTAGTTTTAGAGTTAGGGTTAGGGATTAGGGTTAGGGTTAGGGTAGGTAAGCGTTAGGTTTAGGGTTAGGGTTTGGGTAGCGTTAGCGTTAAAGTTAGAGTTAGGGTTAGGGTTAGGTTTGAATTTGGGTTAGGGTTAGGGTTTGGGTTAGGGTTAGGGTTCAGGGTTAGGGTTAGGGTTGAATTAGGGTTAGGGTTAGGGTTAGGGTTAAAGTTAAGTTTGGTGGTTAGGGTTAGGGTTAGGGTAGGGTTAGGGTTAGGGTTAGGTTAGGGTTAGGTTTGAATTTATAGGGTTAGGGTTAGGGTTGAATTAGGGTTAGGGTTAGGGTTAGGGTTAGGTTTAGTTTTATGGTTAGGGTTAGCGTTAGGGTTAGGGTTCATAGTTAGGGTTAGGGTTGAATTAGGTTAGGGTTAGGGTAAACTTAGGGTTAGAGGTTAGGGTTAGGTTAGGGTTAGGATTAGGGTTAGGGTTAGGGTTAGGGTTGAATTAGGGTTAGGGTTAGGGTTAGGGTTAGGGTTAGGGTTAAGGTTAAAGTCAGTTTAAAGGTTAGGGTTAGGGTTAAAGTTAGTGTTAGAGGTTAGGGTTAGGGTTAGGGTTTAGGGTTATGGTTAGGGTTCATTTGGGTTAGGTTTAGGGCTATGGTTAAAGTTAGGGTTAGAGTTTAGGGTTAGGGTAGGGTTAGGGTTAAAGTTAGGGTTAGGGTTAGGGTTGAATTAGGGTTAGGGAAAGGGTTAGGGTTAGGGTTAGGGTTAGGGTTAGGGTTAGGGTTAGGGTTAGGGTTAGGGTTAGGGTTAGGGTTAGGGTTAGGGTTAGGGTTAGTTTTAGGGTTAGGGTTAGTGATGAATTTGGGTTAGGGTTAGGGTTAAAGTTAGTGTTAGAGGTTAAAGTTAGGGATAGAATAAGGGTTGAAGTTAGGTTATGTTAGGGTTAGGGTTAGGTTAGGGTTAGTTAGGTTAGAGGTAAGGAATAGGGTTAGGGTTAGGGTTAGGTTAGGGTTAGGGTTAGGGTTAGGGTTAGGGTGAGGGTTAGGGTTAATGTTAGGTTAGGGTTAGGGTTAGGGTTCAAGGGTTATGGTTAGGGTTAGGTTAGGGTTAGGGTTAAGGTTAGGGTTAGGGTTACGGTAAGGGTTAGGGGTTGGGGTTAGGGTTAAAGTTAGGGTTAGGTTTAGGGTTAGGGTTAGGGTTAGGGTTAGGGTTAGGGTTAGGGTTAGGGTTAGGGTTAGGTTTGAATTGGGGTTAGGGTTAGGTTAAAGTTAGTGTTACAGGTTAGGGTTATTGATAGAGTTAAAGTTAGGGTTAGAGGTTAGGGTTAGGGTGAGGGTGAGGGTTAGCGTTAGCGTTAGCGTTAGCGTTAGGGTTAGGGTTAAAGTTAGGTTTAGAGGTTAGGGTTAGGGTAAGGGTTGAATTAGGGTTAGGGTTAGGGTTAGGGTTAGGGTTAGGGTTAGTTTTAGGGTTAGGGTTAGGGTTAGGGTTAGGGTTAGGGTTAGGGTTAGGGTTAGGGTTAGGTTTGAATTTGGGTTAGGGGTTAGCGTAAAAGTTAGGGTTAGGGTTAGAGGTTAGGGTTGAATTAGGGTTAGGGTTAGGGTTGAATTTGGGTTAGGGTTAGGGTTAGGGTTAGGGTTAGGGTTAGGGTTAGGGTTCAGGTTTCAGGGTTCAGGGTTATGGTTAGTGTTGAATTACGGTTAGGGTTAGGGTTACTTTTAGAGTTCGGGTTAGGGATTAGGATCAGGGCTAGGGTTAGGTAAGCGTTAGGTTTAGGGTTAGGTTTGGGTTAGCATTAGGGTTAAAGTAAGGGTTAGGGTTAGGGTTAGGGTTAGGGTTAGGTTTGAATTTGGGTTAGGGTTAGGGTTAGGGTTAGGGTTAGCGTTAGGGTTAGGGTTAGGGTTAGGGTTAGGGTTAGGGTTAGGGTTAGGGTTAGGGTTAGGGTTAGGGTTAGGGTTAGGGTTAGGGTTAAAGTTAGGGTTAGGGTTAGGGTTAGGGTTAGGGTTAGGGTTAGGGTTAGGTTTGAATTTGGGTTAGGGTTAGGGTTAGGGTTAGGGTTAGGGTTAAAATTAGAGGTTAGGGATAGGGTAAGGGTTAAAGTTAGGGTTAGATGTTTGGGTAAGGGTTAGGGTTGATGGATATGGTTTGGGTTCATTTGGGTAAGGTAAGCGTTAGGGTTAGGGTTAGGGTTAGGGTTAGGGTTAAGGTTAGGGTTAGGGTTAGGGTTAGGGTTAGGGTTAGGGTTAGGGTTAGGGTTAGGGTTAGGGTTAGGGTTAGGTTTGAATTTGGGTTAGGGTTAGGGTTAAAGTTAGGGTTAGAGGTTAGGGTTGAATTAGGGTTAGGGTTAGGGTTGAATTTGGGTTAGGGTTAGAGTTAGGGTTAGGGATAGGATTAAGGTTAGGGTTAGGGTTAGGGTTAGGGTTAGGGTTAGGGTTAGGGTTAGGGTTATGGTTAGGGTTAGGGTTAGGGTTAGGGTTAGGGTTGGTGTTATGGTTAAAGTTAGGGTTAGGGTTTGGGTTAGGGTAAGGGTTAGGGTAAGGGTTAGGGTTAGGGTTAGGTTTGAATTGGGGTTAGGGTTAGGGTTAAAGTTACTGTTACAGGTTAGGGTTAGGGTTAGAGTTAAAGTTAGGGTTAGAGGTTAGGGTTAGGGTTAGGGTTAGCGTTAGGATTAGGGTTAAAGTTACGTTTAGAGGTTAGGGTTAGGGTTAGGGTTGAATTAGGGTTAGGGTTAGGGTTAGTTTTAGGGTTAGGGTTAGGGTTAGGGTTGAATTAGGGTTAGGGTTAGGTTTAGGGTTACGGTTAAAGTTAGGGTTATAGGTTAGGGTTAGGGTTAGTGTTAGGGTTGAATTAGGGTTAGGGTTAGGGTTAGTTTTAGAGTTAGGGTAAGGGATTAGGGTTAGGGTTAAGGTTAGGTAAGCGTTAGGGTTAGGATGAGGGTTAGGGTTTGGGTTAGCGTTAGGGTTATGGGTATGGTGTTAGGGTTAGGGTTAGGGTTAGATAAGCCTCAGGGTTAGTGTTACGGTTAGGGTTAGGGTTAGGTTTGAATTTGGGTTAGGGTTAGGGTTAAAGTTAGGGTTAGAGGTTAGGGTTCAATTAGGGTTAGGGTTAGGGTTAGGGTTTACGCTAGGGTTACAAGTTTGGGTTAGGGTTAGGGTTGAATTAGGGTTACGTTTAGGGTTAAAGTTAGGGTTACAGGTTAGGGTTAGGTTTAAAGTTAGGGTTAGAGGTTAGGGTCAAGGTTAGGGTTAGGGTTAGGGTTAGGGTTAGGGTTAGGGTTAGGGTTAGGGTTAGGGTTAGGGTTAGGGTTAGGGTTAGGGCTGGGTTAGGGTGAGGGTTGGGGTTAGGGTTAAAGTTAGGGTTAGGGTTAGGGTTAGGGTTAGGGTTAGGGTTAGGGTTAGGGTTAGGGTTAGGGTTAGGGTTAGGGTTAGGGTTAGGGTTAGGGCTAGGGTTAGGGTTAGGGTTGAATTTGGGTTAGGGTTAGGGTTAAAGTTAGGGTTAGAGTTTAGCGTTGAATTAGGGTTAGGGTTAGGGTTAGGGTTTAAGCTAGGGTTACAAGTTAGGGTTAGGGTTGAATTAGGGTTAGGTTTAGGGTTAGGGTTAGGGTTAGGGTTAAGGTTAGGGTTAGGGTTAGGGTTAGGGTTAGGGTTAGGGTTAGGGTTAGGGTAAGGGTTAGGGTTAGGGTTAAGGTTAAGGTTAGGGTTAGGGTTAGGGTTAGGGTTAGGGTTAGGGTAAGGGTTAGGGTTGGGGTTGGGGTTAGGGTTAAAGTTATGGTTAGGGTTAGGGTTAGGGTTAGGTTTGAATTGGGGTTAGGGTTAGGGTTAAAGTTAGTGTTACAGGTTAGGGTTAGGGTTAGAGTTAAAGTTAGAGTTAGAGGTTAGGGTTAGGGTTAGCGTTAGGGTTAGGGTTAAAGTTACGTTTAGAGCTTAGCGTTAGGGTTAGGGTTAGGGTTAGTGTTAGCGTTAGCGTTAGTGTTAGGGTTAAAGTTAGGTTTCGAGGTTAGGGTTAGGGTAAGGGTTGAATTAGGGTTAGGGTTAGGGTTAGGGTTAGTTTTAGGGTTAGGGTTAGGGTTAGGGTTAGGGTTAGGGTTAGGGTTAGGGTTAGGGTTAGGGTTAGGGTTAGCGTTAGCGTTAGCGTTAGGGTTAAAGTTAGGTTTCGAGGTTAGGGTTAGGGTAAGGGTTGAATTAGGGTTAGGGTTAGGGTTAGGGTTAGTTTTAGGGTTAGGGTTAGGGTTAGGGTTAGGGTTAGGGTTAGGGTTAGGGTTAGGGTTAGGGTTAGGGTTCAGGATTAGGGTTCAGGATTAGGGTTAGGGTTGAATTAGGGTTAGGGTTAGGGTTACGGTTAAAGTTAGGGTTAGATGTTAGGGTTAGGGTTAGGGTTAGTGTTGAATTAGGGTTAGGGTTAGGGTTAGGGTTTAAGCTAGGGTTACAAGTTAGGGTTAGGGTTAGGCTTAGGGTTAGGATTATGGTTAGGGTTAGGGTTTGGGTTGGGGTTAGGGTTAGGGTTAGGGTTAGGGTTAGGGTTAGGGTTAGGGTTAGGGTTAGGGTTAGGGTTAGGGTTAGGGTTAGGGTTAGGGTTAGGGTTAGGGTTAGGGTTAAAGTTAGGGTTTGGGTTAGGGTAAGGGTTAGGGTTAGGTTTGAATTGGGGTTAGGGTTAGGGTTAAAGTTACTGTTACAGGTTAGGGTTAGGGTTAGAGTTAAAGTTAGAGTTAGAGGTTAGGGTTAGGGTTAGCGTTAGGGTTAGGGTTAAAGTTACGTTTAGAGGTTAGCGTTAGGGTTAGGGTTGAATTAGGGTTAGGGTTAGGGTTAGTTTTAGTGTTAGGGTTAGGGTTAGGGTTGAATTAGGGTTAGGGTTAGGGTTAGGGTTAGGGTTATGGTTAAAGTTAGGGTTAGATGTTAGGGTTAGGGTTAGGGTTAGTGTTGAATTAGGATTAGGGTTAGGGTTAGTTTTAGAGTTAGGGTTAGGGATTAGTGTCAGGGCTAGGGTTAGGTAAGCGTTAGGGTTAGGTTTAGGGTTAGGGTTTGGGTTAGCATTAGGGTTAAAGTAAGGGTTAGGGTTAGGGTTAGGGTTTGCGTTAGGGATAGGGTTAGGGTTAGGGTTAGGTTTGAATCTGGGTTAGGGTTAGGGTTTGGGTTAAGGTTAGGGTTAGGGTTAGGTTTGAATTTGGGTTAGGGTTAGGGTTAAAGTTAGGGTTAGAGGTTAGGGTTGAATTAGGGTTAGGGTTAGGGTTTAAGCTAGGGTTACAAGTTAGGGTTAGGGTTCAATTAGGGTTAGGTTTAGGGTTAAAGTTAGGGTTAGAGTTTAGGGTTAGGGTTAAAGTTAGGGTTAGAGGTTAGGGTTAGGGTTAGGGTTAGTGTTAGGGTTAGGGTTAGGGTTAGGGTTAGGGTTAGGGTTAGGGTAAGGGTAAGGGTAAGGGTTAGGGTTGGGGTTAGGGTTAGGGTTAGGGTTAAGGTTAGGTTTGAATTGGGGTTAGGTTTAGGGTTAAAGTTAGTGTTACAGGTTAGGGTTATTGTTAGAGTTAAAGTTAGGGTTAGAGTTTAGGGTTAGGGTTAGCGTTAGCATTAGCGTTAGTGTTAGGGTTAGGGTTAAAGTTAGGTTTAGAGGTTAGGGTTAGGGTAAGGGTTGAATTAGAGTTAGGGTTAGGGTTAGGGTTAGTTTTAGGGTAAGGGTTAGGGTTAGGGTTAGGGTTAGGGTTAACGTTAGGGTTAGGGTTAGGGTTAGGGTTCAGGGTTAGGGTTAGGGTTGAATTAGGGTTAGGGTTAGGGTTACGGTTAAAGTTAGGGTTAGATGTTAGGGTTAGGGTTAGGGTTAAAGTTAGGGTTAGGGTTAGGGTTAGGTTTGAATTTGGGTTAGGGTTAGGGTTAAAGTTAGGGTTAGAGGTTAGGGTTGAATTAGGGTTAGGGTTAGGGTTAGGGTTTAAGCTAGGGTTACAAGTTAGGGTTAGGGTTAGGGTTAGGGTTAGGGTTAGGGTTAGGGTTAGGGTTAGGGTTGGGGTTGGGGTTAGGGTTAGGGTTAGGGTTAGGGTTAGGGTTAGGGTTAGGGTTAGGGTTAGGGTTAGGGTTAGGGTTAGGGTTAGGGTTAAAGTTAGGGTTTGGGTTAGGGTAAGGGTTAGTGTTAGGTTTGAATTGGGGTTAGGGTTAGGGTTAAAGTTACTGTTACAGGTTAGGGTTAGGGTTAGAGTTAAAGTTAGGGTTAGAGGTTAGGGTTAGGGTTAGGGTTAGCGTTAGGGTTAGGGTTAAAGTTACGTTTAGAGGTTAGGGTTAGGGTTGAATTAGGGTTAGGGTTAGGGTTAGTTTTAGGGTTAGGGTTAGGGTTAGGGTTGAATTAGGGTTAGGGTTAGGTTTAGGGTTACGGTTAAAGTTAGGGTTAGAGGTTAGGGTTAGGGTTAGTGTTGAATTAGGGTTACGGTTAGGGTTAGGTTTAGGTTTGAATTTGGGTTAGGGTTAGGGTTAAAGTTCGGGTTTACGCTAGGGTTACAAGTTTGGGTTAGGGTTAGGGTTGAATTAGGGTTACAGGTTAGGGTTAGGTTTAAAGTTAGGGTTAGAGGTTAGGGTCAGAGTTAGGGTTAGGGTTAGGGTTAGGGTTAGGGTTAGGGTTAGGGTTAGGGTTAGGGTTAGGGTTAGGGTTAGGGTTAGGGTTAGGGTTAGGGTTGGGGTTAGGGTTAAAGTTAGGGTTAGGGTTAGGGTTAGGGTTAGGTTTGAATTTGGGTTAGGGTTAGTGTTAAAGTTAGGGTTAGAGTTTAGGGTTGAATTAGGGTTAGGGTTAGGGATAGGGTTTAAGCTAGGGTTACAAGTTAAGGTTAGGGTTGAATTAGGGTTAGGTTTAGGGTTAGGGTTAGAGGTTAGGGTTAGGGTTAAAGTTAGGGTTAGAGGTTAGGGTTAGGGTTAGGGTTAGGGTTAGGGTTAGGGTTTGGGTTAGGGTAAGGGTTAGGGTTAGGGTTAAGGTTAGGGTTAGGGTTAGGGTTAGGGTTGGGGTTAGGGTTAAAGTTAGGGTTAGGGTTAGGGTTAGGGTTAGGGTTAGGTTTGAATTTGGGTTAGGGTTAGGGTTAAAGTTAGGGTTAGAGGTTAGGGTTGAATTAGGGTTAGGGTTAGGGATAGGGTTTAAGCTAGGGTTACAAGTTAGGGTTAGGGTTGAATTAGGGTTAGGTTTAGGGTTAGGGTTAGATGTTAGGGTTAGGGTTAAACTTAGGGTTAGAGGTTAGGGTTAGGTTTAAAGTTAGGGTTAGAGGTTAGGGTCAGGGTTAGGGTTAGGGTTAGGGTTAGGGTTAGGGTTAGGGTTAGGGTTAGGGTTAGGTTTAGGGTTAGGGTTAGGGTTAGGTTTAAAGTTAGGGTTAGAGGTTAGGGTCAGGGTTAGGGTTAGGGTTAGGGTTAGGGTTAGGGTTAGGGTTAGGGTTAGGGTTAGGGTTAGGGTTAGGGTTAGGGTTAGGGTTAGGGTTGGGGTTAGGGTTAAAGTTAGGGTTAGGGTTAGGGTTAGGGTTAGGTTTGAATTTGGGTTAGGGTTAGGGTTAAAGTTAGGGTTAGAGGTTAGGGTTGAATTAGGGTTAGGGTTAGGGATAGGGTTTAAGCTAGGGTTACAAGTTAGGGTTAGGGTTGAATTAGGGTTAGGTTTAGGGTTAGGGTTAGAGGTTAGGGTTAGGGTTAAAGTAAGGGTTAGAGGTTAGGGTTAGGGTTAGGGTTAGGGTTAGGGTTAGGGTTAGGGTTAGGGTTAGGGTTAGGGTTAGGGTTAGGGTTAAGGTTAAGGTTAGGGTTAGGGTTAGGGTTAGGGTAAGGGTTAGGGTTGGAGTTAGGGTTAAAGTTAGGGTTAGGGTTAGGATTAGGGTTAGGGTTAGGTTTGAATTGGGGTTAGGGTTAGGGTTAGCGTTAGCGTTAGGGTTAAAGTTAGGTTTAGAGGTTAGGGTTAGGCTAAGGGTTGAATTAGGGTTAGGGTTAGGGTTACGGTTAGGGTTAGGGTTAGTTTTAGGGTTAGGGTTAGGGTTAGGGTTAGGGTTAGGGTTAGGGTTAGGGTTAGGGTTAGGGTTAGGGTTAGGGTTAGGGTTAGGGTTAGGGTTAGGGTTCAGGGTTAGGGTTGAATTAGGGTTAGGGTTAGGGTTACAGTTAAAGTTAGGGTTAGATGTTAGGGTTAGGGTTAGGGTTAGTGTTGAATTAGGATTAGGGTTAGGGTTAGTTTTAGAGTTAGGGTTAGGGATTAGGGTCAGGGCTAGGGTTAGGTAAGTGTTAGGGTTAGGTTTAGGGTTAGGGTTTGGGTTAGCATTAGGGTTAGGGTTAGGGTTCAGGGTTAGGGTTAGGGTTAGGGTTAGGGTTAGGGTTAGGGTTAGGGTTAGGGTTAGGGTTAGGGTTAGGGTTAGGGTTAGGGTTAGGTTTGAATCTGGGTTAGGGTTAGGGTTTGGGTTAGGGTTAGGGTTAGGGTTAGGTTTGAATTTGGGTTAGGGTTAGGGTTAAAGTTAGGGTTAGAGGTTAGGGTTGAATTAGGGTTAGGGTTAGGGGTTAAGCTAGGGTTACAAGTTAGGGTTAGGGTTCAATTAGGGTTAGGTTTAGGGTTAAAGTTAGGGTTAGAGTTTAGGGTTAGGGTTAAAGTTAGGGTTAGAGGTTAGGGTTAGGGTTAGTGTTAGGGTTAGGGTTAGGGTTAGGGTTAGGGTTAGGGTTAGGGTTAGGGTTACGGTTACGGTTAGGGTTAGGGTAAGGGTAAGGGTTAGGGTTGGTGTTAGGGTTAAAGTTAGGGTTAGGGTTAGGGTTAGGGTTAGGGTTAGGGTTAGGGTTAGGGTTAGGGTTAGGGTTAGGTTTGAATTGGGGTTAGGGTTAGGGTTAAAGTTAGTGTTACAGGTTAGGGTTATTCTTAGAGTTAAAGTTAGGGTTAGAGTTTAGGGTTAGGGTTAGCGTTAGCGTTAGCGTTAGTGTTAGGGTTAGGGTTAAAGTTAGGTTTAGAGGTTAGGGTTAGGGTAAGGGTTGAATTAGAGTTAGGGTTAGGGTTAGGGTTAGTTTTAGGGTTAGGGTTAGGGTTAGGGTTAGGGTTAGGGTTAACGTTAGGGTTAGGGTTAGGGTTAGGGTTCAGGGTTAGGGTTAGGGTTGAATTAGGGTTAGGGTTAGGGTTACGGTTAAAGTTAGGGTTAGATGTTAGGGTTAGGGTTAGGGTTAGTGTTGAATTAGGGTTAGGGTTAGGGTTTAAGCTAGGGTTACAAGTTAGGGTTAGGGTTGAATTAGGGTTAGGTTTAGGGTTAGGGTTAGAGGTTAGGGTTAGGGTTAAAGTTAGGGTTAGAGGTTAGGGTTAGGGTTAGGGTTAGGGTTAAGGTTAGGGTTAGGGTTACGGTTAGGGTTAGGTTTAGGGTTAAGGTTAAGGTTAAGGTTAGGGTTAGGGTTAGGGTTAGGGTTAGGGTTAGGGTTAGGGTTAGGGTAAGGGTTAGGGTTGGGGTTAGGGTTAAAGGTAGGGTTAGGGTTAGGGTTAGGGTTAGGGTTAGGTTTGAATTGGGGTTAGGGTTAGGGTTAAAGTTAGTGTTACAGGTTAGGGTTATTGTTAGAGTTAAAGTTAGGGTTAGAGGTTAAGGTTAGGGTTAGGGTTAGCGTTAGCGTTAGGGTTAAAGTTAGGTTTAGAGGTTAGGGTTAGGGTAAGGGTTGAATTAGGGTTAGGGTTAGGGTTAGGGGTAGGGTTAGTTTTTGGATTAGGGTTAGGGTTAGGGTTAGGGTTAGGGTTAGGGTTCAGGGTTAGGGTTAGGGTTGAATTAGGGTTAGGGTTAGGGTTAGGGTTAGGGTTGGGGTTAGGGTTAAAGTTAGGGTTAGGGTTAGGATTAGGGTTAGGGTTAGGTTTGAATTGGGGTTAGGGTTATAGTTAGTGTTACAGGTTAGGGTTATTGTTAGAGTTAAAGTTAGGGTTAGAGGTTAGGGTTAGGGTTAGGGTTAGGGTTAGGGTTAGCGTTAGCGTTAGGGTTAAAGTTAGGTTTAGAGGTTAGGGTTAGGCTAAGGGTTGAATTAGGGTTAGGGTTAGGGTTACGGTTAGGGTTAGGGTTAGTTTTAGGGTTAGGGTTAGGGTTAGGGTTAGGGTTAGGGTTAGGGTTAGGGTTAGGGTTAGGGTTAGGGTTAGTGTTAGGGTTAGGGTTAGGGTTAGGGTTCAGGGTTAGGGTTAGGGTTGAATTAGGGTTAGGGTTAGGGTTACAGTTAAAGTTAGGGTTAGATGTTAGGGTTAGGGTTAGGGTTAGTGTTGAATTAGGATTAGGGTTAGGGTTAGTTTTAGAGTTAGGGTTAGGGATTAGGGTCAGGGCTAGGGTTAGGTAAGCGTTAGGGTTAGGTTTAGGGTTAGGGTTTGGGTTAGCATTAGGGTTAGGGTTAGGGTTCAGGGTTAGGGTTAGGGTTAGGGTTAGGGTTAGGGTTAGGGTTAGGGTTAGGGTTAGGGTTAGGGTTAGGGTTAGGGTTAGGTTTGAATCTGGGTTAGGGTTAGGGTTTGGGTTAGGGTTAGGGTTAAGGTTAGGTTTGAATTTGGGTTAGGGTTAGGGTTAAAGTTAGGGTTAGAGGTTAGGGTTGAATTAGGGTTAGGGTTAGGGGTTAAGCTAGGGTTACAAGTTAGGGTTAGGGTTCAATTAGGGTTAGGTTTAGGGTTAAAGTTAGGGTTAGAGTTTAGGGTTAGTGTTAAAGTTAGGGTTAGAGGTTAGGGTTAGGGTTAGTGTTAGGGTTAGGGTTAGGGTTAGGGTTAGGGTTAGGGTTAGGGTTACGGTTAGGGTAAGGGTAAGGGTTAGGGTTGGTGTTAGGGTTAAAGTTAGGGTTAGGGTTAGGGTTAGGGTTAGGGTTAGGGTTAGGTTTGAATTGGGGTTAGGGTTAGGGTTAAAGTTAGTGTTACAGGTTAGGGTTATTGTTAGAGTTAAAGTTAGGGTTAGAGTTTAGGGTTAGGGTTAGCGTTAGCCTTAGCGTTAGTGTTAGGGTTAGGGTTAAAGTTAGGTTTAGAGGTTAGGGTTAGGGTAAGGGTTGAATTAGAGTTAGGGTTAGGGTTAGGGTTAGTTTTAGGGTTAGGGTTAGGGTTAGGGTTAGGGTTAGGGTTAACGTTAGGGTTAGGGTTAGGGTTAGGGTTCAGGGTTAGGGTTAGGGTTGAATTAGGGTTAGGGTTAGGGTTACGGTTAAAGTTAGGGTTAGATGTTAGGGTTAGGGTTAGGGTTAGTGTTGAATTAGGGTTAGGGTTAGGGTTTAAGCTAGGGTTACAAGTTAGGGTTAGGGTTGAATTAGGGTTAGGTTTAGGGTTAGGGTTAGAGGTTAGGGTTAGGGTTAAAGTTAGGGTTAGAGGTTAGGGTTAGGGTTAGGGTTAGGGTT
The DNA here is from genome assembly GCF_029931775.1 of Euleptes europaea. Lineage (NCBI taxonomy): Eukaryota > Metazoa > Chordata > Lepidosauria > Squamata > Sphaerodactylidae > Euleptes > Euleptes europaea. Next base: position 16,658 of record NW_026612145.1, read on the forward strand.
AGGGTTAGGGTTAGGGTTAGGGTTAGGTTTAGGGTTAAGGTTAAGGTTAAGGTTAGGGTTAGGGTTAGGGTTAGGGTTAGGGTTAGGGTTAGGGTAAGGGTTAGGGTTGGGGTTAGGGTTAAAGGTAGGGTTAGGGTTAGGGTTAGGGTTAGGGTTAGGTTTGAATTGGGGTTAGGGTTAGGGTTAAAGTTAGTGTTACAGGTTAGGGTTATTGTTAGAGTTAAAGTTAGGGTTAGAGGTTAAGGTTAGGGTTAGGGTTAGCGTTAGCGTTAGGGTTAAAGTTAGGTTTAGAGGTTAGGGTTAGGGTAAGGGTTGAATTAGGGTTAGGGTTAGGGTTAGGGGTAGGGTTAGTTTTTGGGTTAGGGTTAGGGTTAGGGTTAGGGTTAGGGTTAGGGTTCAGGGTTAGGGTTAGGGTTGAATTAGGGTTAGGGTTAGGGTTAGGGTTACGGTTAAAGTTAGGGTTAGATGTTAGGGTTAGGGTTAGGGTTAGTGTTGAATTAGGATTAGGGTTAGGGTTAGTTTTAGAGTTAGGGTTAGGGATTAGGGTCAGGGCTAGGGTTAGGTAAGCGTTAGGGTTAGGTTTAGGGTTAGGGTTTGGGTTAGCATTAGGGTTAAAGTAAGGGTTAGGGTTAGGGTTAGGTTTGAATTTGGGTTAGGGTTAGGGTTAAAGTTAGGTTTAGAGGTTAGGGTTGAATTAGGGTTAGGGTTAGGGTTTAAGCTAGGGTTACAAGTTAGGGTTAGGGTTAGGGTTGAATTAGGGTTAGGTTTAGGGTTAAAGTTAGGGTTAGAGTTTAGGGTTAGGGTTAAAGTTAGGGTTAGAGGTTAGGGTTAGGGTTAGTGTTA
>NW_026612145.1:27500-40000 GCF_029931775.1 Euleptes europaea
AGGGTTAGGGTTGAATTAGGGTTAGGGTTAGGGTTAGGGTTAAAGTTAAGTTTGGTGGTTAGGGTTAGGGTTAGGGTTAGGGTTAGGGTTAGGGTTAGGGTTAGGGTTAGGGTTAGGTTTGAATTTATAGGGTTAGGGTTAGGGTTGAATTAGGGTTAGGGTTAGGGTTAGGGTTAGGTTTAGTTTTATGGTTAGGGTTAGGGTTAGGGTTAGGGTTAAAGTTAGGTTTAGAGGTTAGGGTTAGGGTTAGGGTTTTGAATTAGGGTTAGGGTTAGGGTTAGGGTTAGGGTTAGGGTTAGGGTTAGGGTTAGGGTTAGGGTTAGGGTTAGGGTTAGGGTTAGGGTTAGGGTTCAGGGTTAGGGTTAGGGTTGAATTAGGGTTAGGGTTAGGGTTAGGGTTAGGGTTAAAGTTAGGTTTGGAGGTTAGGGTTAGTGTTAGGGTTGAATTAGGGTTAGGGTTAGGGTTAGGGTTAGTTTTAGGTTTAGGGTTAAAGTTAGGGTTAGGGTTAGGGTTAGGGTTAGGGTTAGGGTTAGCGTTAGGGTTAGGGTTAGGGTTCAGGGTTAGGGTTGAATTAGGGTTAGTGTTAGGGTTAGGGTTAGGGTTAAAGTTAGGGTTAGGGTTAATTAGTGTTAGAGGTTAGGGTTAGGGTTAGGGTTAGAGTTAAAGTTAGGGTTAGAGGTTAGGGTTAGCGTTAGGGTTAGCGTTAGGGTTACGGTTAAAGTTAGGTTTAGAGGTTAGCGTTACGGTTAGGGTTTAATTAGGATTAGGTTTAGGGTTAAATTTAGGGTTAGAGGTTAGGGTTAGGGTTAAAGTTAGGGTTAGAGGTTAGGGTTAGGGTTAGGGTTAGAGTTAGGGTTAGGGTTAAGGTTAGGGTTAGGGTTAGGGTTAGGGTTAGGGTTAGGGTTAGGGTTAGGGTTAGGGTTAGGGTTAGGTTTAGGTTTAGGTTTAGGGTTAGGGTTAGGGTTAAAGTTAGGGTTAGGGTAAGGGTTAGGGTTAGGTTTCAATTTGGGTTAGGGTTAGGGTTACAGTTAGTGTTAGAGGTTAGGGTTAGGGTTAGGGTAGAATTAGGGTTAGGGTTAGAGTTAGTTTTAGAGTTAGGGTTAGGGATTAGGGTTAGGGATAGGGTTAGGGTAGAATTAGGGTTAGGGTTAGAGTTAGTTTTAGAGTTAGGGTTAGGGATTAGGGTTAGGGATAGGGTTAGGTAAGCGTTAGGTTTAGGGTTAGGGTTTGGGTTAGCGTTATGGTTAAAGTTAGAGTTAGGGTTGGGTTAGGTTTGAATTTGGGTTAGGGTTAGGGTTTGGGTTAGGGTTAGGGTTCAGGGTTAGGGTTAGGGTTGAATTAGGGTTAGGGTTAGGGTTAAAGTTAGGATTGGAGGTTAGGGTTAGGGTTAGGGTTTAATTAGGGTTAGGGTTAGGGTTAGGGTTAGGGTTAGGGTTAGGGTTAGGGTTAGGGTTAGGGTTAGGGTTAGGGTTAGGGTTAGGGTTAGGGTTAGTTTTAGGGTTAGGGTTAGAGTTAGGGTTAGGGTTAGGGTTAGGGTTAGGGTTAGGGTTCAGGGTTCAGGGTTAGGGTTAAATTAGGGTTAGGGTTAGAGTTAGGGTTAGGGTTAAAGTTAGGGTTAGGGTTAATTAGTGTTAGAGGTTAGGTTAGAGTTAGAGTTAAAGTTAGGGTTAGAGGTTAGGGTTAGCGTTAGGGTTAGCGTTAGGGTTAGGGTTAAAGTTAGCTTTAGGGGTTAGGGTTAGGGTTAGGGTTGAATTAGGTTTAGTCAAGGGTTAAATTTAGGGTTAGAGTTTAGGGTTAGGGTTAAACTTAGGGTTAGAGGTTAGGGTTAGGGTTAGGGTTAGGGTTAGGGTTAGGGTTAGGGTTAGGGTTAGGGTTAGGGTTAGGGTTAGAGTTAAAGTTAGGGTTAGGATAAGGGTTAGGGTTAGGTTTGAATTTGGGTTAGGGTTAGGGTTACAGTTAGTGTTAGAGGTTAGGGTTAGGGTTAGGGTAGAATTAGGGTTAGGGTTAGAGTTAGTTTTAGAGTTAGGGTTAGGGATTAGGGTTAGGGTTAGGGTTAGGTAAGCGTTAGGTTTAGGGTTAGGGTTTGGGTTAGCGTTAGCGTTAAAGTTAGAGTTAGGGTTAGGGTTAGGTTTGAATTTGGGTTAGGGTTAGGGTTTGGGTTAGGGTTAGGGTTCAGGGTTAGGGTTAGGGTTGAATTAGGGTTAGGGTTAGGGTTAGGGTTAAAGTTAAGTTTGGTGGTTAGGGTTAGGGTTAGGGTTAGGGTTAGGGTTTGGGTTAGGGTTAGGGTTAGGTTTGAATTTATAGGGTTAGGGTTAGGGTTGAATTAGGGTTAGGGTTAGGGTTAGGGTTAGGTTTAGTTTTATGGTTAGGGTTAGCGTTAGGGTTAGGGTTCATAGTTAGGGTTAGGGTTGAATTAGGTTAGGGTTAGGGTTAAAGTTAGGGTTAGAGGTTAGGGTTAGGGTTAGGGTTAGGATTAGGGTTAGGGTTAGGGTTAGGGTTGAATTAGGGTTAGGGTTAGGGTTAGGGTTAGGGTTAGGGTTAGGGTTAAGGTTAAAGTCAGTTTTAAAGGTTAGGGTTAGGGTTAAAGTTAGTGTTAGAGGTTAATGTTAGGGTTAGGGTTTAGGGTTATGGTTAGGGTTCATTTGGGTTAGGTTTAGGGCTATGGTTAAAGTTAGGGTTAGAGTTTAGGGTTAGGGTTAGGGTTAGGGTTAAAGTTAGGGTTAGGGTTAGGGTTGAATTAGGGTTAGGGAAAGGGTTAGGGTTAGGGTTAGGGTTAGGGTTAGGGTTAGGGTTAGGGTTAGGGTTAGGGTTAGGGTTAGGGTTAGGGTTAGGGTTAGGGTTAGGGTTAGGGTTAGGGTTAGTTTTAGGGTTAGGGTTAGGGTTGAATTTGGGTTAGGGTTAGGGTTAAAGTTAGTGTTAGAGGTTAAAGTTAGGGATAGAATAAGGGTTGAAGTTAGGGTTAGATGTTAGGGTTAGGGTTAGGGTTAGGGTTAGTTAGGTTTAGAGGTAAGGAATAGGGTTAGGGTTAGGGTTAGGGTTAGGGTTAGGGTTAGGGTTAGGGTTAATGTTAGGGTTAGGTTAGGGTTAGGGTTAGGGTTAGGGTTATGGTTAGGGTTAGGGTTAGGGTTAGGGTTAGGGTTAAGGTTAGGGTTAGGGTTACGGTAAGGGTTAGGGTTGGGGTTAGGGTTAAAGTTAGGGTTAGGTTTAGGGTTAGGGTTAGGGTTAGGGTTAGGATTAGGGTTAGGGTTAGGGTTAAGGTTAGGGTTAGGGTTACGGTAAGGGTTAGGGTTGGGGTTAGGGTTAAAGTTAGGGTTAGGGTAAGGGTTAGGGTTAGGGTTAGGGTTAGGGTTAGGGTTAGGTTTGAATTGGGGTTAGGGTTAGGGTTAAAGTTAGTGTTACAGGTTAGGGTTATTGATAGAGTTAAAGTTAGGGTTAGAGGTTAGGGTTAGGGTGAGGGTGAGGGTGAGGGTGAGGGTTAGCGTTAGCGTTAGCGTTAGCGTTAGCGTTAGGGTTAGGGTTAAAGTTAGGTTTAGAGGTTAGGGTTAGGGTAAGGGTTGAATTAGGGTTAGGGTTAGGGTTAGGGTTAGGGTTAGGGTTAGTTTTAGGGTTAGGGTTAGGGTTAGGGTTAGGGTTAGGGTTAGGTTTGAATTTGGGTTAGGGTTAGCGTAAAAGTTAGGGTTAGGGTTAGAGGTTAGGGTTGAATTAGGGTTAGGGTTAGGGTTGAATTTGGGTTAGGGTTAGGGTTAGGGTTTGGGTTAGGGTTAGGGTTAGGGTTCAGGTTTCAGGGTTCAGGGTTATGGTTAGTGTTGAATTACGGTTAGGGTTAGGGTTAGTTTTAGAGTTCGGGTTAGGGATTAGGATCAGGGCTAGGGTTAGGTAAGCGTTAGGTTTAGGGTTAGGTTTGGGTTAGCATTAGGGTTAAAGTAAGGGTTAGGGTTAGGGTTAGGGTTAGGGTTAGGTTTGAATTTGGGTTAGGGTTAGGGTTAGGGTTAGCGTTAGGGTTAGGGTTAGGGTTAGGGTTAGGGTTAGGGTTAGGGTTAGGGTTAGGGTTAGGGTTAGGGTTAGGGTTAGGGTTAGGGTTAGGGTTAGGGTTAGGGTTAAAGTTAGGGTTAGGGTTAGGGTTAGGGTTAGGGTTAGGGTTAGGGTTAGGTTTGAATTTGGGTTAGGGTTAGGGTTAGGGTTAGGGTTAGGGTTAAAATTAGAGGTTAGGGATAGGGTAAGGGTTAAAGTTAGGGTTAGATGTTTGGGTAAGGGTTAGGGTTGATGGATATGGTTTGGGTTCATTTGGGTAAGGTAAGCGTTAGGGTTAGGGTTAGGGTTAGGGTTAGGGTTAAGGTTAGGGTTAGGGTTAGGGTTAGGGTTAGTGTTAGGGTTAGGGTTAGGGTTAGGGTTAGGGTTAGGGTTAGGGTTAGGTTTGAATTTGGGTTAGGGTTAGGGTTAAAGTTAGGGTTAGAGGTTAGGGTTGAATTAGGGTTAGGGTTAGGGTTGAATTTGGGTTAGGGTTAGGGTTAGGGTTAGGGATAGGATTAAGGTTAGGGTTAGGGTTAGGGTTAGGGTTAGGGTTAGGGTTAGGGTTAGGGTTAGGGTTAGGGTTAGGGTTAGGGTTAGGGTTAGGGTTGGTGTTATGGTTAAAGTTAGGGTTAGGGTTTGGGTTAGGGTAAGGGTTAGGGTAAGGGTTAGGGTTAGGGTTAGGTTTGAATTGGGGTTAGGGTTAGGGTTAAAGTTACTGTTACAGGTTAGGGTTAGGGTTAGAGTTAAAGTTAGGGTTAGAGGTTAGGGTTAGGGTTAGGGTTAGCGTTAGGATTAGGGTTAAAGTTACGTTTAGAGGTTAGGGTTAGGGTTAGGGTTGAATTAGGGTTAGGGTTAGGGTTAGTTTTAGGGTTAGGGTTAGGGTTAGGGTTGAATTAGGGTTAGGGTTAGGTTTAGGGTTACGGTTAAAGTTAGGGTTATAGGTTAGGGTTAGGGTTAGTGTTAGGGTTGAATTAGGGTTAGGGTTAGGGTTAGTTTTAGAGTTAGGGTAAGGGATTAGGGTTAGGGTTAAGGTTAGGTAAGCGTTAGGGTTAGGATGAGGGTTAGGGTTTGGGTTAGCGTTAGGGTTATGGGTATGGTGTTAGGGTTAGGGTTAGGGTTAGATAAGCCTCAGGGTTAGTGTTACGGTTAGGGTTAGGGTTAGGTTTGAATTTGGGTTAGGGTTAGGGTTAAAGTTAGGGTTAGAGGTTAGGGTTCAATTAGGGTTAGGGTTAGGGTTAGGGTTTACGCTAGGGTTCCAAGTTTGGGTTAGGGTTAGGGTTGAATTAGGGTTAGGTTTAGGGTTAAAGTTAGGGTTACAGGTTAGGGTTAGGTTTAAAGTTAGGGTTAGAGGTTAGGGTCAAGGTTAGGGTTAGGGTTAGGGTTAGGGTTAGGGTTAGGGTTAGGGTTAGGGTTAGGGTTAGGGTTAGGGTTAGGGCTGGGTTAGGGTGAGGGTTGGGGTTAGGGTTAAAGTTAGGGTTAGGGTTAGGGTTAGGGTTAGGGTTAGGGTTAGGGTTAGGGTTAGGGTTAGGGTTAGGGTTAGGGCTAGGGCTAGGGTTAGGGTTAGGGTTGAATTTGGGTTAGGGTTAGGGTTAAAGTTAGGGTTAGAGTTTAGCGTTGAATTAGGGTTAGGGTTAGGGTTAGGGTTTAAGCTAGGGTTACAAGTTAGGGTTAGGGTTGAATTAGGGTTAGGTTTAGGGTTAGGGTTAGGGTTAGGGTTAAGGTTAGGGTTAGGGTTAGGGTTAGGGTTAGGGTTAGGGTTAGGGTTAGGGTAAGGGTTAGGGTTAGGGTTAAGGTTAAGGTTAGGGTTAGGGTTAGGGTTAGGGTTAGGGTTAGGGTTAGGGTTAGGGTTAGGGTAAGGGTTAGGGTTGGGGTTGGGGTTAGGGTTAAAGTTAAGGTTAGGGTTAGGGTTAGGGTTAGGTTTGAATTGGGGTTAGGGTTAGGGTTAAAGTTAGTGTTACAGGTTAGGGTTATTGTTAGAGTTAAAGTTAGGGTTAGAGGTTAGGGTTAGGGTTAGGGTTAGGGTTAGCGTTAGCGTTAGCGTTAGTGTTAGGGTTAAAGTTAGGTTTCGAGGTTAGGGTTAGGGTAAGGGTTGAATTAGGGTTAGGGTTAGGGTTAGGGTTAGTTTTAGGGTTAGGGTTAGGGTTAGGGTTAGGGTTAGGGTTAGGGTTAGGGTTCAGGATTAGGGTTCAGGATTAGGGTTAGGGTTGAATTAGGGTTAGGGTTAGGGTTACGGTTAAAGTTAGGGTTAGATGTTAGGGTTAGGGTTAGGGTTAGTGTTGAATTAGGGTTAGGGTTAGGGTTAGGGTTTAAGCTAGGGTTACAAGTTAGGGTTAGGGTTAGGCTTAGGGTTAGGGTTAGGGTTAGGGTTAGGGTTAGGGTTTGGGTTGGGGTTAGGGTTAGGGTTAGGGTTAGGGTTAGGGTTAGGGTTAGGGTTAGGGTTAGGGTTAGGGTTAGGGTTAGGGTTAGGGTTAGGGTTAGGGTTAGGGTTAAAGTTAGGGTTTGGGTTAGGGTAAGGGTTAGGGTTAGGGTTAGGTTTGAATTGGGGTTAGGGTTAGGGTTAAAGTTACTGTTACAGGTTAGGGTTAGGGTTAGAGTTAAAGTTAGAGTTAGAGGTTAGGGTTAGGGTTAGCGTTAGGGTTAGGGTTAAAGTTACGTTTAGAGGTTAGCGTTAGGGTTAGGGTTGAATTAGGGTTAGGGTTAGGGTTAGTTTTAGTGTTAGGGTTAGGGTTAGGGTTGAATTAGGGTTAGGGTTAGGGTTAGGGTTAGGGTTATGGTTAAAGTTAGGGTTAGATGTTAGGGTTAGGGTTAGGGTTAGTGTTGAATTAGGATTAGGGTTAGGGTTAGTTTTAGAGTTAGGGTTAGGGATTAGTGTCAGGGCTAGGGTTAGGTAAGCGTTAGGGTTAGGTTTAGGGTTAGGGTTTGGGTTAGCATTAGGGTTAAAGTAAGGGTTAGGGTTAGGGTTAGGGTTTGGGTTAGGGATAGGGTTAGGGTTAGGGTTAGGTTTGAATCTGGGTTAGGGTTAGGGTTTGGGTTAAGGTTAGGGTTAGGGTTAGGTTTGAATTTGGGTTAGGGTTAGGGTTAAAGTTAGGGTTAGAGGTTAGGGTTGAATTAGGGTTAGGGTTAGGGTTTAAGCTAGGGTTACAAGTTAGGGTTAGGGTTCAATTAGGGTTAGGTTTAGGGTTAAAGTTAGGGTTAGAGTTTAGGGTTAGGGTTAAAGTTAGGGTTAGAGGTTAGGGTTAGGGTTAGTGTTAGGGTTAGGGTTAGGGTTAGGGTTAGGGTTAGGGTTAGGGTTAGGGTAAGGGTAAGGGTAAGGGTTAGGGTTGGGGTTAGGGGTTAGGGTTAGGGTTAAGGTTAGGTTTGAATTGGGGTTAGGGTTAGGGTTAAAGTTAGTGTTACAGGTTAGGGTTATTGTTAGAGTTAAAGTTAGGGTGAGAGTTTAGGGTTAGGGTTAGCGTTAGCATTAGCGTTAGTGTTAGGGTTAGGGTTAAAGTTAGGTTTAGAGGTTAGGGTTAGGGTAAGGGTTGAATTAGAGTTAGGGTTAGGGTTAGGGTTAGTTTTAGGGTAAGGGTAAGGGTTAGGGTTAGGGTTAGGGTTAGGGTTAACGTTAGGGTTAGGGTTAGGGTTAGGGTTCAGGGTTAGGGTTAGGGTTGAATTAAGGGTTAGGGTTAGGGTTACGGTTAAAGTTAGGGTTAGATGTTAGGGTTAGGGTTAGGGTTAAAGTTAGGGTTAGGGTTAGGGTTAGGTTTGAATTTGGGTTAGGGTTAGGGTTAAAGTTAGGGTTAGAGGTTAGGGTTGAATTAGGGTTAGGGTTAGGGTTAGGGTTTAAGCTAGGGTTACAAGTTAGGGTTAGGTTTAGGTTAGGGTTAGGGTTAGGGTTAGGGTTAGGGTTAGGGTTGGGGTTGGGGTTAGGGTTAGGGTTAGGGTTAGGGTTAGGGTTAGGGTTAGGGTTAGGGTTAGGGTTAGGGTTAGGGTTAGGGTTAAAGTTAGGGTTTGGGTTAGGGTAAGGGTTAGTGTTAGGTTTGAATTGGGGTTAGGGTTAGGGTTAAAGTTACTGTTACAGGTTAGGGTTAGGGTTAGAGTTAAAGTTAGGGTTAGAGGTTAGGGTTAGGGTTAGGGTTAGCGTTAGGGTTAGGGTTAAAGTTACGTTTAGAGGTTAGGGTTAGGGTTAGGGTTGAATTAGGGTTAGGGTTAGGGTTAGTTTTAGGGTTAGGGTTAGGGTTAGGGTTGAATTAGGGTTAGGGTTAGGTTTAGGGTTACGGTTAAAGTTAGGGTTAGAGGTTAGGGTTAGGGTTAGTGTTAGTGTTGAATTAGGGTTAGGGTTAGGGTTAGTTTTAGAGTTAGGGTAAGGGATTAGGGTTAGGGTTAGGGTTAGGTAAGCGTTAGGGTTAGGATGAGGGTTAGGGTTTGGGTTAGCGTTAGGGTTATGGGTATGGTGTTAGGGTTAGCGTTAGGGTTAGGGTTAGATAAGCGTTAGGGTTAGGGTTACGGTTAGGGTTAGGTTTAGGTTTGAATTTGGGTTAGGGTTAGGGTTAAAGTTAGGGTTTACGCTAGGGTTACAAGTTTGGGTTAGGGTTAGGGTTGAATTAGGGTTACAGGTTAGGGTTAGGTTTAAAGTTAGGGTTAGAGGTTAGGGTCAGAGTTAGGGTTAGGGTTAGGGTTAGGGTTAGGGTTAGGGTTAGGGTTAGGGTTAGGGTTAGGGTTAGGGTTAGGGTTAGGGTTAGGGTTAGGGTTAGGGTTAGGGTTAGGGTTAGGGTTAGGGTTGGGGTTAGGGTTAAAGTTAGGGTTAGGGTTAGGGTTAGGGTTAGGGTTAGGTTTGAATTTGGGTTAGGGTTAGTGTTAAAGTTAGGGTTAGAGTTTAGGGTTGAATTAGGGTTAGGGTTAGGGATAGGGTTTAAGCTAGGGTTACAAGTTAAGGTTAGGGTTGAATTAGGGTTAGGTTTAGGGTTAGGGTTAGAGGTTAGGGTTAGGGTTAAAGTTAGGGTTAGAGGTTAGGGTTAGGGTTAGGGTTAGGGTTAGGGTTAGGGTTAGGGTTAGGGTTAGGGTTAGGGTTAGGGTAAGGGTTAGGGTTAGGGTTAAGGTTAGGGTTAGGGTTAGGGTTAGGGTTGGGGTTAGGGTTAAAGTTAGGGTTAGGGTTAGGGTTAGGGTTAGGGTTAGGTTTGAATTTGGGTTAGGGTTAGGGTTAAAGTTAGGGTTAGAGGTTAGGGTTGAATTAGGGTTAGGGTTAGGGATAGGGTTTAAGCTAGGGTTACAAGTTAGGGTTAGGGTTGAATTAGGGTTAGGTTTAGGGTTAGGGTTAGAGGTTAGGGTTAGGGTTAAACTTAGGGTTAGAGGTTAGGGTTAGGTTTAAAGTTAGGGTTAGAGGTTAGGGTCAGGGTTAGGGTTAGGGTTAGGGTTAGGGTTAGGGTTCAATTAGGGTTAGGTTTAGGGTTAAAGTTAGGGTTAGAGTTTAGGGTTAGGGTTAAAGTTAGGGTTAGAGGTTAGGGTTAGGGTTAGTGTTAGGGTTAGGGTTAGGGTTAGGGTTAGGGTTAGGGTTAGGGTTAGGGTTACGGTTAGGGTTAGGGTAAGGGTAAGGGTTAGGGTTGGTGTTAGGGTTAAAGTTAGGGTTAGGGTTAGGGTTAGGGTTAGGGTTAGGGTTAGGGTTAGGGTTAGGGTTAGGTTTGAATTGGGGTTAGGGTTAGGGTTAAAGTTAGTGTTACAGGTTAGGGTTATTGTTAGAGTTAAAGTTAGGGTTAGAGTTTAGGGTTAGGGTTAGCGTTAGCGTTAGCGTTAGTGTTAGGGTTAGGGTTAAAGTTAGGTTTAGAGGTTAGGGTTAGGGTAAGGGTTGAATTAGAGTGAGGGTTAGGGTTAGGGTTAGTTTTAGGGTTAGGGTTAGGGTTAGGGTTAGGGTTAGGGTTAACGTTAGGGTTAGGGTTAGGGTTAGGGTTCAGGGTTAGGGTTAGGGTTGAATTAGGGTTAGGGTTAGGGTTACGGTTAAAGTTAGGGTTAGATGTTAGGGTTAGGGTTAGGGTTAGTGTTGAATTAGGGTTAGGGTTAGGGTTGAATTAGGGTTAGGTTTAGGGTTAGGGTTAGAGGTTAGGGTTAGGGTTAAAGTTAGGGTTAGAGGTTAGGGTTAGGGTTAGGGTTAGGGTTAGGGTTAGGGTTAGGGTTAGGTTTAGGGTTAAGGTTAAGGTTAAGGTTAGGGTTAGGGTTAGGGTTAGGGTTAGGGTTAGGGTTAGGGTAAGGGTTAGGGTTGGGGTTAGGGTTGAAGGTAGGGTTAGGGTTAGGGTTAGGGTTAGGGTTAGGTTTGAATTGGGGTTAGGGTTAGGGTTAAAGTTAGTGTTACAGGTTAGGGTTATTGTTAGAGTTAAAGTTAGGGTTAGAGGTTAAGGTTAGGGTTAGGGTTAGCGTTAGCGTTAGGGTTAAAGTTAGGTTTAGAGGTTAGGGTTAGGGTAAGGGTTGAATTAGGGTTAGGGTTAGGGTTAGGGGTAGGGTTAGTTTTTGGGTTAGGGTTAGGGTTAGGGTTAGGGTTAGGGTTAGGGTTCAGGGTTAGGGTTAGGGTTGAATTAGGGTTAGGGTAGGGTTAGGGTTAGGGTTGGGGTTAGGGTTAAAGTTAGGGTTAGGGTTAGGATTAGGGTTAGGGTTAGGTTTGAATTGGGGTTAGGGTTAGGGTTATAGTTAGTGTTACAGGTTAGGGTTATTGTTAGAGTTAAAGTTAGGGTTAGAGGTTAGGGTTAGGGTTAGGGTTAGGGTTAGCGTTAGCGTTAGGGTTAAAGTTAGGTTTAGAGGTTAGGGTTAGGCTAAGGGTTGAATTAGGGTTAGGGTTAGGGTTACGGTTAGGGTTAGGGTTAGTTTTAGGGTTAGGGTTAGGGTTAGGGTTAGGGTTAGGGTTAGGGTTAGGGTTAGGGTTAGGGTTAGGGTTAGGGTTAGGGTTAGGGTTAGGGTTAGGGTTAGGGTTAGGGTTAGGGTTAGGGTTAGTGTTAGGATTAGGGTTAGGGTTAGGGTTCAGGGTTAGGGTTAGGGTTGAATTAGGGTTAGGGTTAGGGTTACAGTTAAAGTTAGGGTTAGATGTTAGGGTTAGGGTTAGGGTTAGTGTTGAATTAGGATTAGGGTTAGGGTTAGTTTTAGAGTTAGGGTTAGGGATTAGGGTCAGGGCTAGGGTTAGGTAAGCGTTAGGGTTAGGTTTAGGGTTAGGGTTTGGGTTAGCATTAGGGTTAGGGTTAGGGTTCAGGGTTAGGGTTAGGGTTAGGGTTAGGGTTAGGGTTAGGGTTAGGGTTAGGGTTAGGGTTAGGGTTAGGGTTAGGGTTAGGTTTGAATCTGGGTTAGGGTTAGGGTTTGGGTTAGGGTTAGGGTTAGGGTTAGGTTTGAATTTGGGTTAGGGTTAGGGTTAAAGTTAGGGTTAGAGGTTAGGGTTGAATTAGGGTTAGGGTTAGGGGTTAAGCTAGGGTTACAAGTTAGGGTTAGGGTTCAATTAGGGTTAGGTTTAGGGTTAAAGTTAGGGTTAGAGTTTAGGGTTAGGGTTAAAGTTAGGGTTAGAGGTTAGGGTTAGGGTTAGTGTTAGGGTTAGGGTTAGGGTTAGGGTTAGGGTTAGGGTTAGGGTTAGGGTTAGGGTTACGGTTAGGGTTAGGGTAAGGGTAAGGGTTAGGGTTGGTGTTAGGGTTAAAGGTAGGGTTAGGGTTAGGGTTAGGGTTAGGGTTAGGGTTAGGGTTAGGGTTAGGGTTAGGGTTAGGGTTAGGGTTAGGTTTGAATTGGGGTTAGGGTTAGGGTTAAAGTTAGTGTTACAGGTTAGGGTTATTGTTAGAGTTAAAGTTAGGGTTAGAGTTTAGGGTTAGGGTTAGCGTTAGCCTTAGCGTTAGTGTTAGGGTTAGGGTTAAAGTTAGGTTTAGAGGTTAGGGTTAGGGTAAGGGTTGAATTAGAGTTAGGGTTAGGGTTAGGGTTAGTTTTAGGGTTAGGGTTAGGGTTAGGGTTAGGGTTAACGTTAGGGTTAGGGTTAGGGTTAGGGTTCAGGGTTAGGGTTAGGGTTGAATTAGGGTTAGGGTTAGGGTTACGGTTAAAGTTAGGGTTAGATGTTAGGGTTAGGGTTAGGGTTAGTGTTGAATTAGGGTTAGGGTTAGGGTTTAAGCTAGGGTTACAAGTTAGGGTTAGGGTTGAATTAGGGTTAGGTTTAGGGTTAGGGTTAGAGGTTAGGGTTAGGGTTAAAGTTAGGGTTAGAGGTTAGGGTTAGGGTTAGGGTTAGGGTTAGGGTTAGGGTTAGGGTTAGGTTTAGGGTTAAGGTTAAGGTTAAGGTTAGGGTTAGGGTTAGGGTTAGGGTTAGGGTTAGGGTAAGGGTTAGGGTTGGGGTTAGGGTTGAAGGTAGGGTTAGGGTTAGGGTTAGGGTTAGGGTTAGGTTTGAATTGGGGTTAGGGTTAGGGTTAAAGTTAGTGTTACAGGTTAGGGTTATTGTTAGAGTTAAAGTTAGGGTTAGAGGTTAAGGTTAGGGTTAGGGTTAGCGTTAGCGTTAGGGTTAAAGTTAG
>NW_026612147.1:5000-25000 GCF_029931775.1 Euleptes europaea
CTAACCCTAACCCTTACCCTAAACCTAAACTTAAACCTATCCCTATCCCTATACCTAAACCTACCCCCAACCCTAACCCTAACCCTAACCCTAAGACAAACCCCTAACCGGTAACCCTTAAACCCTAACCCCTAACCTTTAACCCCAAACCCTAACCCTAAACTTCACCCTAACCCGAACACGAACCCATAACCCATAACCCATAACCCATAACCCTAACCTTCAACCTAACCCTATCCCTATCCCTATCCCTATCCGTATCCCTATCCCTATCCCTATCCCTATCCCTATCCCTATCCCTATCCCTATCCCTATCCTATCCCTATCCCTATCCCTATCCCTATCCCTATCCCTATCCCTATCCCTATCCCTATCCCTATCCCTATCCTATCCCTATCCCTATCCCTTACACTAACCCTAACCATAACCTAACCCTAACCCTAACCCTAACCCTTACCCAACCCCATCCCATTACCCTAACCCTAACCCTAACCCTAACCCTAACCCTTAACCCTAACCCTATCCCTATCCCTATCCCTATCCCTATCCCTATCCCTATCCCTATCCCTATCCCTATCCCTATCCCTAACCCTAACCCTTACCCTAACCCTAAACTTAAACCTATCCCTATCCCTATACCTATACCTATACCTACCCCAACCCTAACCCTAACCCTAACCCTAAGACAAACCCTAACCGGTAACCCTTAAACCCTAACCCCTATCCCCTAACCCCTAACCCCTAACCCCTAACCCTACCCTACCCTAACCCTAACCCTAACCTTCACCCTAACCTGAACCCGAACCCATAACCCATAACCCATAACCCATAACCCATAACCCTAACCTTCAACCTAACCCTATCCCTATCCCTATCCCTATCCCTATCCCTATTCGTATCCCTATCCCTATCCCTATCCCTATCCCTATCCCTATCCCTATCCCTATCCCTATCCCTATCCCTATCCTATCCCTATCCCTAACCCTAACCCAAAACCCATAACCCTAAACCTAACCCTAACCCTAACCTTAACCCTACCCTAACCCTAACCCTAACCCTATCCATATCCCTAAACCTAACCTTAACTCAACCCTAACCCTATCCCTATCCCGATCCCTATCCCTAACCATAACCCTAACCCTAACCCTAACCCTAACCCTAACCCTAACCCTAACCCTAACCCTAACCCTAACCCTAACTCAACGTTAACCCTAACACTATCCCTAATCCTATCCCTAACCCAACCCTAATGCTATCCCTATCCCTATCCCTAACCCTAACCCTTACCCTAAACCTAAACTTAAACCTATCCCTATACCTAAACCTACCCCCAACCCTAACCCTAACCCTAACCCTAACCCTTAACCCTAACCCTATCCCTATCATTATCCCTATCCCTATCCCTATCCCTATCTCTATCCCTATCCCTAACCCTAACCCTTACCCTAAACCTAAACTTAAACCTATCCCTATCCCTATACCTAAACCTACCCCCAACCCTAACCCTAACCCTAACACTAAGACAAACCCCTAACTGGTAACCCTTAAACCCTAACCCCTAACCTTTAACCCCAAACCCTAACCCTAAACTTCACCCTAACCCGAACCCGAACCCATAACCCATAACCCATAACCCTAACCTTCAACCTAACCCTATCCCTATCCCTATCCCTATCCCTATCCCTATCCCTATCCCTATCCCTATCCCTATCCCTATCCCTATCCCTATCCCTATCCCTATCCCTATCCCTATCCCTATCCCTATCCCTTACACTAACCCTAACCATAACCCTAACCCTAACCCTAACCCTAACCCTTACCCAACCCCATCCCATTACCCTAACCCTAACCCTAACCCTAACCCTAACCCTTAACCCTAACCCTAACCCTATCCCTATCCCTATCCCTATCCCTATCCCTATCCCTATCCCTATCCCTAACCCTAACCCTTACCCTAACCCTAAACTTAAACCTATACCTATCCCTATACCTATACCTATACCTACCCCCAACCCTAACCCTAACCCTAACCCTAAGACAAACCCCTAACCGGTAACCCTTAAACCCTAACCCCTATCCCCTAACCCCTAACCCCTAACCCCTAACCCTACCCTACCCTAACCCTAACCCTAACCTTCACCCTAACCTGAACCCGAACCCATAACCCATAACCCATAACCCATAACCCATAACCCATAACCCATAACCCTAACCTTCAACCTAACCCTATCCCTATCCCTATCCCTATCCCTATTCGTATCCCTATCCCTATCCCTATCCCTATCCCTATCCCTATCCCTATCCCTATCGCTATCCCTATCCCTAACCCTAACCCTAACCCTAACCAAAAACCCATAACCCTAAACCTAACCCTAACCCTAACCTTAACCCTACACTAACCCTAACCCTAACCCTATCCATATCCCTAAACCTAACCTTAACTCAACCCTAACCCTATCCCTATCCCGATCCCTATCCCTAACCATAACCCTAACCCTAACCCTAACCCTAACCCTAACCCTAACTCAACGTTAACCCTAACACTATCCCTAATCCTATCCCTAACCCAACCCTAATGCTATCCCTATCCCTATCCCTAACCCTAACCCTTACCCTAAACCTAAACTTAAACCTATCCCTATCCCTATACCTAAACCTACCCCCAACCCTAACCCTAACCCTAACCCTAAGACAAACCCCTAACCGGTAACCCTTAAACCCTAACCCCTAACCCCTAACCCCTAACCCCTAACCCCTAACCCTACCCTACCCTAACCCTAACCCTAACCCTAACCTTCACCCTTACCCGAACCCGAACCCATAACCCATAACCCATAACCCTAACGTTCAACCTAACCCTATCCCTATCCCTATCCCTATCCCTATCCCTATCCCTATCGCTATCCCTATCCCTATCCCTATCCCTATCCCTATCCCTATCCCTATCCCTATCCCTATCCCTATCCCTATCCCTATCCCTATCCCTATCCCTATCCCTATCCCTATCCCTATCCCTATACCTATCCATAACCCTAACCCTAACCCTAACCCTAACCCCTAACCTCTAACCCATAACCCATAACCCTAACCCTAACCCTACCCTAACACTAACCTTAAGACTAATCCGAACCCGAACCCATAACCCATAAACCCTAACCCTAACCCTACCCTAACCCTAACCCTAACCCTAACCCTAACTCTAACCCTAACCCTAACCCTAACCCTAACCTTGACCCTAACCCTATCCCTATCCCTAACTCTAACCCTAACCGATCCGAAATCCTAATCCTAACCCTATCCCTATCCTGAACCTTAACCCTAACCCTAACCCTAACTTTAACCCTAACCCTAACCATAACCCTTACTATAACCCTAACCCTAACCCAACCCTAACCCTAACCCTAACCCTAACCCTAACCCTAACCCTGAACCCTGAACCCTTAACCCTTAACCCTAACCCTTTCCCAATCCCTCTCCCTATCCCTCTCCCTATCCCTATCCCTATCCCTATCCCTATCCCTAACCCTAACCCTAACCCTAACCGTAAACTTAAACCTATCCCTTTACTTATCCCTAACCATAACCCTTAGTCTAACCCCTAACCCCTAACCGCTAAACCCTAACCCCAACACCTAACCCCTAACCCCTAACCCCTAACCCCTAACCCTACCCTACCCTAACCTAACCCTAACCCTAACCCTAACCTTAACCATAACCCTAACCCTAACCTTCACCCTAACCCTAACCCGAACCCTAACCCTAACCCAACCCTAACCCTAACCCTAACCCTTAACCCTAACCCTAACCCTAACCCTAACCCTAACCCTAACCCTAACCGTATCCCTACCCTATCCCTATCCCTATCCCTATCCCTAACCCTAACCCTAACCCTAAACTTAAATCTATCCCTATCCCTAACCCTTAACCCTAACCCTAAGACTAACCCCTAACCCCTTCCGCTAACCCCTAACCCCTAACCCCTACCCCCTAACTCCTACCCCCTAACCCCTACCCCCTAACCCCTAACCCCTAACCCCTAACCTAAACGTAACCTTAACCTTAACCCTAACCCTAACCCTAACCGTATCCCTAACGCAAACCGTAACCCTAATCTATCCCTTACCCTAAAGCTAACCCTTAACCCTAACCTGAACCTGATCCCGAACCCTAACTATAACCCTAACCTTAACCCTCACCCTATCCCTAACCCTAACCCTAACCCTAACCCTATCCCTATCCCTATCCCTATCCCTATCCCTATCCCTATCCCTATCCCTATCCCTATCCCTATCCCTATCCCTATCCCTATCCCTATCCTATCCCTATCCCTATCCCTATCCCTATCCCTATCCCTATCCCTATCCCTATTCCTATCCCTATCCCTATCCCTTACCCTAACCCTAACCCTAACCCTAACCCTTACCCAACCCTATCCCATTACTCTAACCCTAACCCTAACCCTAACCCTTAACCCTAACCCTATCCCTATCATTATCCCTATCCCTATCCCTATCCCTATCCCTATCCCTATCTCTATCCCTATCCCTAACCCTAACCCTTACCCTAAACCTAAACTTAAACCTATCCCTATCCCTATACCTAAACCTACCCCCAACCCTAACCCTAACCCTAACCCTAAGACAAACCCCTAACCGGTAACCCTTAAACCCTAACCCCTAACCTTTAACCCCAAACCCTAACCCTAAACTTCACCCTAACCCGAACACGAACCCATAACCCATAACCCATAACCCATAACCCTAACCTTCAACCTAACCCTATCCCTATCCCTATCCGTATCCCTATCCCTATCCCTATCCCTATCCCTATCCCTATCCCTATCCCTATCCCTATCCCTATCCCTATCCCTATCCCTATCCCTATCCCTATCCCTATCCCTATCCCTATCCCTATCCCTATCCCTATCGCTATCCCTATCCCTAACCCTAACCCTAACCCTAACCAAAAACCCATAACCCTAAACCTAACCCTAACCCTAACCTTAACCCTACACTAACCCTAACCCTAACCCTATCCATATCCCTAAACCTAACCTTAACTCAACCCTAACCCTATCCCTATCCCGATCCCTATCCCTAACCATAACCCTAACCCTAACCCTAACCCTAACCCTAACCCTAACTCAACGTTAACCCTAACACTATCCCTAATCCTATCCCTAACCCAACCTAATGCTATCCCTATCCCTATCCCTAACCCTAACCCTTACCCTAAACCTAAACTTAAACCTATCCCTATCCCTATACCTAAACCTACCCCCAACCCTAACCCTAACCCTAACCCTAAGACAAACCCCTAACCGGTAACCCTTAAACCCTAACCCCTAACCCCTAACCCCTAACCCCTAACCCCTAACCCTACCCTACCCTAACCCTAACCCTAACCCTAACCTTCACCCTTACCCGAACCCGAACCCATAACCCATAACCCATAACCCTAACGTTCAACCTAACCCTATCCCTATCCCTATCCTATCCCTATCCCTATCCCTATCCCTATCGCTATCCCTATCCCTATCCCTATCCCTATCCCTATCCCTATCCCTATCCCTATCCCTATCCCTATCCCTATCCCTATCCCTATCCCTATCCCTATCCCTATCCCTATCCCTATCCCTATACCTATCCATAACCCTAACCCTAACCCTAACCCTAACCCCTAACCTCTAACCCATAACCCATAACCCTAACCCTAACCCTACCCTAACACTAACCTTAAGACTAATCCGAACCCGAACCCATAACCCATAAACCCTAACCCTAACCCTACCCTAACCCTAACCCTAACCCTAACCCTAACTCTAACCCTAACCCTAACCCTAACCCTAACCTTGACCCTAACCCTATCCCTATCCCTAACTCTAACCCTAACCGATCCGAAATCCTAATCCTAACCCTATCCCTATCCTGAACCTTAACCCTAACCCTAACCCTAACTTTAACCCTAACCCTAACCATAACCCTTACTATAACCCTAACCCTAACCCAACCCTAACCCTAACCCTAACCCTAACCCTAACCCTAACCCTGAACCCTGAACCCTTAACCCTTAACCCTAACCCTTTCCCAATCCCTCTCCCTATCCCTCTCCCTATCCCTATCCCTATCCCTATCCCTATCCCTAACCCTAACCCTAACCCTAACCGTAAACTTAAACCTATCCCTTTACTTATCCCTAACCATAACCCTTAGTCTAACCCCTAACCCCTAACCGCTAAACCCTAACCCCAACACCTAACCCCTAACCCCTAACCCCTAACCCCTAACCCTACCCTAACCTAACCCTAACCCTAACCCTAACCTTAACCATAACCCTAACCCTAACCTTCACCCTAACCCTAACCCTAACCCGAACCCTAACCCTAACCCAACCCTAACCCTAACCCTAACCCTTAACCCTAACCCTAACCCTAACCCTAACCCTAACCCTAACCCTAACCGTATCCCTACCCTATCCCTATCCCTATCCCTATCCCTAACCCTAACCCTAACCCTAAACTTAAATCTATCCCTATCCCTAACCCTAACCCTAACCCTAAGACTAACCCCTAACCCCTTCCGCTAACCCCTAACCCCTAACCCCTACCCCTAACTCCTACCCCCTAACCCCTACCCCCTAACCCCTAACCCCTAACCCCTAACCTAAACGTAACCTTAACCTTAACCCTAACCCTAACCCTAACCGTATCCCTAACGCAAACCGTAACCCTAATCTATCCCTTACCCTAAAGCTAACCCTTAACCTAACCTGAACCTGATCCCGAACCCTAACTATAACCCTAACCTTAACCCTCACCCTATCCCTAACCCTAACCCTAACCCTAACCCTATCCTATCCCTATCCCTATCCCTATCCTATCCTATCCCTATCCCTATCCCTATCCTATCCCTATCCCTATCCCTATCCCTATCCCTATCCCTATCCCTATCCCTATCCCTATCCCTATCCCTATCCTATCCCTATCCCTATCCCTATCCCTATTCCTATCCCTATCCCTATCCCTTACCCTAACCCTAACCCTAACCCTAACCCTTACCCAACCCTATCCCATTACTCTAACCCTAACCCTAACCCTAACCTTAACCCTAACCCTATCCCTATCATTATCCCTATCCCTATCCCTATCCCTATCCCTATCCCTATCTCTATCCCTATCCCTAACCCTAACCCTTACCCTAAACCTAAACTTAAACCTATCCCTATCCCTATACCTAAACCTACCCCAACCCTAACCCTAACCCTAACCCTAAGACAAACCCCTAACCGGTAACCCTTAAACCCTAACCCCTAACCTTTAACCCCAAACCCTAACCCTAAACTTCACCCTAACCCGAACACGAACCCATAACCCATAACCCATAACCCATAACCCTAACCTTCAACCTAACCCTATCCCTATCCCTATCCGTATCCCTATCCCTATCCCTATCCCTATCCCTATCCCTATCCCTATCCCTATCCCTATCCCTATCCCTATCCCTATCCCTATCCCTATCCCTATCCCTATCCCTATCCCTATCCCTATCCCTATCCCTATCCCTTACACTAACCCTAACCATAACCCTAACCCTAACCCTAACCCTAACCCTTACCCAACCCCATCCCATTACCCTAACCCTAACCCTAACCCTAACCCTAACCCTTAACCCTAACCCTATCCCTATCCCTATCCCTATCCCTATCCCTATCCCTATCCCTATCCCTATCCCTATCCCTATCCCTATCCCTATCCCTAACCCTAACCCTTACCCTAACCCTAAACTTAAACCTATCCCTATCCCTATACCTATACCTATACCTACCCCCAACCCTAACCCTAACCCTAACCCTAAGACAAACCCCTAACCGGTAACCCTTAAACCCTAACCCCTATCCCCTAACCCCTAACCCCTAACCCCTAACCCTACCCTACCCTAACCCTAACCCTAACCTTCACCCTAACCTGAACCCGAACCCATAACCCATAACCCATAACCCATAACCCATAACCCATAACCCTAACCTTCAACCTAACCCTATCCCTATCCCTATCCCTATCCCTATCCCTATCCCTATTCGTATCCCTATCCCTATCCCTATCCCTATCCCTATCCCTATCCCTATCCCTATCCCTATCCCTATCCCTATCCCTATCCCTATCCCTATCCCTAACCCTAACCCAAAACCCATAACCCTAAACCTAACCCTAACCCTAACCTTAACCCTACCCTAACCCTAACCCTAACCCTATCCATATCCCTAAACCTAACCTTAACTCAACCCTAACCCTATCCCTATCCCGATCCCTATCCCTAACCATAACCCTAACCCTAACCCTAACCCTAACCCTAACCCTAACCCTAACCCTAACCCTAACCCTAACCCTAACCCTAACTCAACGTTAACCCTAACACTATCCCTAATCCTATCCCTAACCCAACCCTAATGCTATCCCTATCCCTATCCCTAACCCTAACCCTTACCCTAAACCTAAACTTAAACCTATCCCTATACCTAAACCTACCCCCAACCCTAACCCTAACCCTAACCCTAACCCTTAACCCTAACCCTATCCCTATCATTATCCCTATCCCTATCCCTATCCCTATCTCTATCCCTATCCCTAACCCTAACCCTTACCCTAAACCTAAACTTAAACCTATCCCTATCCCTATACCTAAACCTACCCCCAACCCTAACCCTAACCCTAAGACAAACCCCTAACCGGTAACCCTTAAACCCTAACCCCTAACCTTTAACCCCAAACCCTAACCCTAAACTTCACCCTAACCCGAACCCGAACCCATAACCCATAACCCATAACCCTAACCTTCAACCTAACCCTATCCCTATCCCTATCCCTATCCCTATCCCTATCCCTATCCCTATCCCTATCCCTATCCCTATCCCTATCCCTATCCCTATCCCTATCCCTATCCCTATCCCTATCCCTATCCCTATCCCTATCCCTATCCCTATCCCTATCCCTATCCCTTACACTAACCCTAACCATAACCCTAACCCTAACCCTAACCCTAACCCTTACCCAACCCCATCCCATTACCCTAACCCTAACCCTAACCCTAACCCTAACCCTTAACCCTAACCCTAACCCTATCCCTATCCCTATCCCTATCCCTATCCCTATCCCTATCCCTATCCCTAACCCTAACCCTTACCCTAACCCTAAACTTAAACCTATACCTATCCCTATACCTATACCTATACCTACCCCCAACCCTAACCCTAACCCTAACCCTAAGACAAACCCCTAACCGGTAACCCTTAAACCCTAACCCCTATCCCCTAACCCCTAACCCCTAACCCCTAACCCTACCCTACCCTAACCCTAACCCTAACCTTCACCCTAACCTGAACCCGAACCCATAACCCATAACCCATAACCCATAACCCATAACCCTAACCTTCAACCTAACCCTATCCCTATCCCTATCCCTATCCCTATTCGTATCCCTATCCCTATCCCTATCCCTATCCCTATCCCTATCCCTATCCCTATCGCTATCCCTATCCCTAACCCTAACCCTAACCCTAACCAAAAACCCATAACCCTAAACCTAACCCTAACCCTAACCTTAACCCTACACTAACCCTAACCCTAACCCTATCCATATCCCTAAACCTAACCTTAACTCAACCCTAACCCTATCCCTATCCCGATCCCTATCCCTAACCATAACCCTAACCCTAACCCTAACCCTAACCCTAACCCTAACTCAACGTTAACCCTAACACTATCCCTAATCCTATCCCTAACCCAACCCTAATGCTATCCCTATCCCTATCCCTAACCCTAACCCTTACCCTAAACCTAAACTTAAACCTATCCCTATCCCTATACCTAAACCTACCCCCAACCCTAACCCTAACCCTAACCCTAAGACAAACCCCTAACCGGTAACCCTTAAACCCTAACCCCTAACCCCTAACCCCTAACCCCTAACCCCTAACCCTACCCTACCCTAACCCTAACCCTAACCCTAACCTTCACCCTTACCCGAACCCGAACCCATAACCCATAACCCATAACCCTAACGTTCAACCTAACCCTATCCCTATCCCTATCCCTATCCCTATCCCTATCCCTATCGCTATCGCTATCCCTATCCCTATCCCTATCCCTATCCCTATCCCTATCCCTATCCCTATCCCTATCCCTATCCCTATCCCTATCCCTATCCCTATCCCTATCCCTATCCCTATCCCTATCCCTTACCCAAACCCTAACCCTAACCCTAACCCTAAGACAAACCCTAACCTGTAACCCTTAAACCCTAACCCCTATCCCCTAACCCCTAACCCTTAACCCCTAACCCTACCCTACCCTACCCTACCCTAACCCTAACCCTAACCCTAACCTTCACCCTAACCTGAACCCGAACCCATAACCCATAACCCATAACCCATAACCCTAACCTTCAACCTATCCCTATCCCTATCCCTATCTCTATCCCTATCCCTATCCCTTTCCCTATCCCTATCCCTATCCCTATCCCTATCCCTATCCTATCCCTATCCCTATCCCTATCCCTATCCCTATCCCTATCCCTATCCCTATCCCTATCCCTAACCCTAACCCAAAACCCATAACCCTAAACCTAACCCTAACCCTAACCCTAACCTTAACCCTACCCACCCTAACCCTAACCTTAACCCTACCCCTAACCCTAACCCTAACCCTAACCCTATCCATATCCCTAAACCTAACCTTAACTCAACCCTAACCCTATCCCTATCCCGATCCCTTTCCCTAACCATAACCCTTACCCTAACCCTAACCCTAACTCAACGTTAACCCTAACACTATCCCTAATCCTATCCCTAACCCAACCCTAATGCTATCCCTAACCCTATCCCTAACCCTAACCCTAACCCTAACCCTAACCCTAACCCTAACCCTAACCCTATCCCTATACCTATCCCTATCCCTATCCCTATCCCTATCCCTATCCCTATCCCTAACCTTAACCTTAACCCTCACCCTAACCCTAACCCTATCCCTATCCCTATCCCTATCCCTATCCCTATCCCTATCCCTATCCCTATCCCTATCCCTATCCCTATCCCTATCCCTATCCCTATCCCTAACCCTGTCCCTATCCCTATCCCTATCCATAACCCTAACCCTAACCCTAACCCTAACCCTAACCCAAACCCTAACAAAACCCAACCCTAACCCTAACCACTAACCCCTAACCCATAACACATAAAACTAACCCTAACCCTACCCTAACCCTAACCTTAAGACTAACTCGAACCCGAACCCATAACCCATAAACCCTAACCTTAACACAAACCCTAACAAAACCCAACCCTAACCTAACCCTAACCCTAACCCTAACCCTAACCCTAACCCTAACCCTAACCCTAACCCTAACCCTAACCCTAACCCTAACCCTAACCCTAACCCTAACCCTAACCCTAACCCTAACCCTAACCCTAACCATATCCCTAAACCTAACCCTATCCCAACCAAAATCCTAACCCTATCCCTATCCCTAACCTTAACCCTAACCCTTACCCTAACCCTAACCCTAACCCTAACCCTAACCCTAACCCTAACCCTAACCCTAACCCTAACCCTAACCCTAACCGTAATCCTAACCCTAACCCTAAGCCAACCCTAACCCTAACCCTAACCCTAACCCAAACCCGAACCCGAACCCGAACCCGAACCCGAACCCTAACCCTAACCCTAACCCTAACCCTAACCCTAACCCTAACCCTAACCCTAACCCTAACCCTAACCCTAACCCTAAACCTATCCCTATCCCTATCCCTATCCCTATCCCTAACCCTAACCCTAACCCTAACCCTAAGACAAACCCCTAACACCTAACCCCCTAACCCCTAACCCCTAACCCCTAACCCCTAACCCCTAACCCCTAACCCCTAACCCCTAACCCCTAACCCTACCCTAACCTAACCCTAACCTTAACCCTAAGCCTAACCCAACCCTAACCCTAAACCTAAACCTAAACCAAACCCTTTACCCTAACCCTCAACCTAACACTATCCCTATTCCTACCCCTAATCTTAACCCTACCCTAACGCTAACCCTATCCCTATCCGCTATCCCTATCCCTCTTCTCTCCATATCCCTATCCCTATCCCTATCCCTATCCCTATCCCTATCCCTATCCCTATCCCTATCCCTATCCCTATCCCTATCCCTATCCCTATCCCTATCCCTATCCCTATCCCTATCCCTATCCCTATCCCTATCCCAACCCTATCCCTATCCCTTTCCCTATCCCTATCCCCTATCCCTATCCCTATCCCTATCCCTATCCCTATCCCTATACCTATACCTATCCATAACCCTAACCCTAACCCTAACCCTAACCCCTTAACCCCTAACCCATAACCCATAACCCTAACCCTAACCCTACCCTAACACTAACCTTAAGACTAATCCGAACCCGAACCCATAACCCATAAACCCTAACCCTAACCCTACCCTAACCCTAACCCTAACCCTAACCCTAACTCTAACCCTAACCCTAACCCTAACCCTAACCTTGACCCTAACCCTATCCCTATCCCTAACTCTAACCCTAACCGATCCGAAATCATAATCCTAACCCTATCCCTATCCTGAACCTTAACCCTAACCCTAACCCTAACTTTAACCCTAACCCTAACCATAACCCTTACTATAACCCTAACCCTAACCCAACCCTAACCCTAACCCTAACCCTAACCCTAACCCTAACCCTGAACCCTGAACCCTTAACCCTTAACCCTAACCCTTTCCCAATCCCTCTCCCTATCCCTCTCCCTATCCCTATCCCTATCCCTATCCCTATCCCTATCCCTAACCCTAACCCTAACCGTAAACTTAAACCTATCCCTTTACTTATCCCTAACCATAACCCTTAGTCTAACCCCTAACCCCTAACCGCTAAACCCTAACCCCAACACCTAACCCCTAACCCCTAACCCCTAACCCCTAACCCTACCCTAACCTAACCCTAACCCTAACCCTAACCTTAACCATAACCCTAACCCTAACCTTCACCCTAACCCTAACCCTAACCCGAACCCATAACCCATAACCCATAACACATAACCCATACCCCATAACCCATAACCCATAACCCATAACCCATAACCCATATCCCATAACCCATAACCCATAACCCATAACCCTAACCTTCAACCTAACCCTAACCCTAACCCCTAACCCTAATACTATCCCTATCCCTATCCCTATCCCTATCCCTAACCCTAACCCTAACCCTAACCCTAACCCTAACCCTAACCCTAACCCTAACCCTAACCCTAACCCTAACCCTAACCTTAACTCTAACCGAACCCTAACCCTAAACCTAACCGTTAACACTAACCCTAACCCTAACCTTAACCCTAACCCTAACCCTAACCCTAACCCTAACCCTATCCCTAACCCTAACCCTAACCCTTTCCCTATTCCTATCCCTAACCCTATTCCTATCCATAACCCTAACCCTTAACCCTAACCCTATCCCTAACCTTAACCCTAACATAACCCAACCCTAACCCTAACCCCTAACCCCTAACCCCTAACTCCTAACCCCTAACCCCTAACCCATAACCCATAACCCATAACCCTAAACCTTACCCTAACCCTACCCTAACCCAAACCTTAAGTCTAACCCGAACCCGAACCCATAACCCATAAACCCTAACTCTAACTAACTAACCCTAACCCTAACCCTAACCCTAACCTAACCCTAACCCAAACTCTAACCCTAACCCTAACCCTAACCCTAACCCTAACCCTAACCCTATCCCTATCCCACCCTAACCCTAACCCAACCCAAATCCTAACCCTATCCCTATCCCTATCCCTATCCCTATCCCTATCCCTATCCCTATCCCTATCCCTATCCCTATCCCTATCCCTATCCCTATCCCTATCCCTATCCCTATCCCTATCCCTATCCCTAACCCTAACCCAAAACCCATAACCCTAAACCTAACCCTAACCCTAACCTTAACCCTACCCTAACCCTAACCCTAACCCTATCCATATCCCTAAACCTAACCTTAACTCAACCCTAACCCCTATCCCTATCCCGATCCCTATCCCTAACCATAACCCTAACCCCAACCCCAACCCTAACCCTAACTCAACGTTAACCCTAACACTATCCCTAATTCTGTCCCTAACCCAACCCTAATGCTATCCCTATCCCTAACCCTATCCCTAACCCTAACCCTAACCCTAACCCTAACCCTAACCCTAACCCTAACCCTAACCCTAACCCTATCCCTATCCCTATCCCTATCCTTATCCCTATCCCTATCCTTAACCTTAACCTTAACCCTAACCCTATCCCTATCCCTATCACTATCCCTATCCCTATCCCTATCCCTATCCCTATCCCTATCCCTATCCCTATCCCTATCCCTAACCCTGTCCATATCCCTATCCCTATCCATAACCCTAACCCTAACCCTAACCCTAACCCTAACCCTAACCCTAACCCTAACCCTATCCCTATCCCTATCCCTATCCCTATCCCTATCCCTATCCTTAACCTTAACCTTAACCCTAACCCTATCCCTATCCCTATCCCTATCCCTATCCCTATCCCTATCCCTATCCCTATCCCTATCCCTATCCCTATCCCTAACCTTGTCCATATCCCTATCCCTATCCATAACCCTAACCCTAACCCTAACCCAAACCCTAACAAAACCCAACCCTAACCCTAACCCCTAACCCCTAACCCATAACCCATAAAACTAACCCTAACCCTACCCTAACCCTAACCTTAAGACTAACCCGAACCCGAACCCATAACCCATAAATCCTAACCTTAACCCTAACACTAACCATAACCCTACCCTAACCCTAACCCTAACCCTAACCCTAACCCTAACCCTAACCCTATCCCTATCCCTAACCCTAACCCTAACCATATCCCTAAACCTAACCCTATCCCAACCAAAATCCTAACCCTATCCCTATCCCTAACCTTAACCTTAACCCTTACCCTAACCCTAACCCTAACCCTAACCCTAACCCTAACCCTAACCCTAACCCTAACCCTAACCCTAACCCTAACCCTAACCCTAACCCTAAGCCAACCCTAACCCTAACCCTAAGCCAACCCTAACCCTAACCCTAACCCTAACCCGAACCCGAACCCGAACCCTAACCCTAACCCTAACCCTAACCCTAACCCCTAACCCCTAACCCCTAACCCCTAACCCCTAACCCCTAACCCCTAACCCCTAACTCCTAACCCCTAACCCTACCCTAACCTAACCCTAACCCTTAACCCTAAGCCTAACCCAACCGTAACCCAAACCCTAACCCTAACATTCACCCGAACCCTAACCCTAAAACTAACCCTAACCCTAACCCTAACCCTAACCCGAACCCGAACCCGAACCCGAACCCGAACCCGAACCCGAACCCAATCCCGAACCCGAACCCGAACCAGAAACCATAACCGAAAACCCATAACCCATAACCCATAACCCATAACCCTAACCTTCAATCTAACCCTCACCCTAACCCTAACCCTAACCCTAACCCTAACCCTAACCCTATCCCTAACCCTATCCCTATCCCTATCCCTATCCCTATCCCTATCCCTATCCCTATCCCTATCCCTATCCCTATCCCTATCCCTATCCCTATCCCTAACCCTAACCTTAACCCTAACGCTAACCCTAACCCTAACCATAACCCTAAGGCCACCCTAACCCTAACCCTAACCCAAAACACATAACCCTAACCCTAACCCTAACCCTACCCTAACCCTACCCTACCCTAACCCTAAACCTATTCCAAACCCTAACCGTATCCCTAACGCTAACGGTAACCCTAACCGTAACCCTAACCCTAACCCTAACCCTAACCCTAAACCTATTCCAAACCCTAACCGTTACCCTGACCCTAACCCAGCCCTAACCTAACCCTAACCCTAACCCTAACCCTAACCCTAACCCTAACCCTAACCCTAACCCTAACCAAACCCTAACCCTAACCCTAACCCTAACCCTAACCCATAACACATAACCATAACCCTAACCCTATACAAATCCCTACCTTATCCCTATCTCTATCCCTATCCCTATCCCTATCCCTATCCCTATCCCTATCCCTTTCCCTATCCCTATCCCTATTCCTATCCCAATCCCTATCCCTATCCCTATCCCTATCCCTATCCCTATCCCTATCCCTACCCCCTTCCCTATCCCTATCCCTATCCCTAACCCTTAACCCTAACCCGAACCCATAACCCATAACCCATAAACCCTAACCCTAACCCTAACCCTAACCCTAACCCTAACCCTATCCCTATCCCTATCCCTATCCCTATCCCTATCCCTGTCCCTATCCCTATCCCTATCCCTATCCCTATCCCTATCCCTATCCCTATCCCTAACCCTAACCCTAACCCTAAACCTAACCCTAACCCTAAACTTAAATCTATCCCTATCCCTAACCCTAAGATTAACCCCTAACCCCCTAACCCCAAACCTCTAACCCCTAACCCCTAACCCCTAACCCCTAACCCCTAACCCCTAACCCCTAACCCCTAACCCCTAACCCCTAACCCCTAACCCCTAACTCTACCCTTACCTAAACCTAACCTTAATCCTAACCCTAACCCTAACCCTAACCTTCACCCGAACCCTAACCCTAACCCTAACCCTAAACCTAACCCGAACCCGAACCCGAACCCGAACCCGAACCCGAACCCGATCCCGAAACCAAACCCGAACCCGAACCCGAACCAGAAACCATAACCCAAAACCCATAACCCATAACCCATAAACCATAACCCATAACCCATAACCCATAACCCTAACTTTCAATCTAACCCTAACCCTAACCCTAACCCTAACCCTTTCCCTATCCCTAACCCTATCCCTATCCCTATCCCTATCCCTATCCCTATCCCTATCCCTATCCCTATCCCTAACCCTAACCCTAACCTTAACCCTAACGCTAACCCTAACCCTAACCGTAACCCGAAGGCCACCCTAACCCTAACCCTAACCCAAAACCCATAACCCTAACCCTAACCCTAACCCTACCCTAACCCTACCCTACCGTAACCCTAAACCTAAAACAACCCTAACCCTAACCCTAACCCTAACCGTGTCCCTAACGCTAACCGTAACCCTAACACTAACCCTAACCCTAACCCTAACCCTAACCCTAACCCTAACCCTAACCCTAACCCTAACACTAAACCTATTCCAAACCCTATCCGTGACCCTGACCCAGCCCTAACCCTAACCCTAACCCTAACCCTAACCCTAACCCATAACACATAACCATAACCCTAACCCTATACAAATCCCTACCCTATCCCTATCTCTATCCCTATCCCTATCCCTATCCCTATCCCTATCCCTATCCCTATCCCTATCCCTATCCCTATCCCTATCCCTATCCCTATCCCTATCCCTTTCCCTATCCCTATCCCTATTCCTATCCCAATCCCTATCCCTATCCCTATCCCTATCCCTATCCCTACCCCCTTCCCTATCTCTATCCCTAACCCTTAACCCTAACCCTATCCCCTATCCCTATCCCTATCCCTATCCCTAACCTTAACCCTAACCCTAACCCTAACCCTAACCCTAACCCTAACCCTAACCCTAAGCCTAACCCTAACCCAACCCAAATCCTAAACCTATCCGTATCCCTATCCTTAACCCTATCCCTAACCCTTACCCTAACGCAACCCTAACCCTAACCCTAACCCTAACCCAACCCTAACCCTTACCCTTACCATAACCGTAACCATAACCCTAACTCAACGTTAATCCTACCCCTATAACCCAACCCTAATGCTACCCTTAACCCGAACCCTATCCCTAACCCTAACCCTAACCCTAACCCTAACCCTAAACCAAACCCTAACCCTAACCCTAAACCTAACCCAAATCTTAACTCTAACCCAACCCTAAACCTAACCCCTAACCTTAACCCTAACCCTAACCCTAACCCTATCCCAACCCTAACCCTAACCCTAACCCTAACCCTAACCCTAACCCTAACCCTAACCATAACCCTAACCCTAACCCTATCCCTAACATATCCCTATACCTATCCCTATCCCTAACCTTAACCTTAACCCTATCCCTATCCCTATCCCTATCCCTATCCCTATCCCTATCCCTATCCCTATCCCTATCCCTATCCCTATCCCTATCCCTATCCCTATCCCTATCCCTATCCCTATCCCTATCCCTATCCCTATCCCTATCCCTACCCCCCTTCCCTATACCTATCCCTAACCCTTAACCCTAACCCTAACCCTATCCCTATCCCTATCCCTATCCCTATCCCTATCCCTAACCTTAACCTTAACCCTAACCCTATCGCTAACCCTAACCCTAACCCTAACCCTAACCCAACCCTAATCCTAACCCTATCCCAATCCCTATCCCTATCCTTAACCCTATCCCTAACCCTAACCCTAACGCAACCCTAACCCTAACCCTAACCCAACCCTAACCCTTACCCTAACCATAACCCTAACCATAACCCTAACCCTAACTCAACGTTAATCCTACCCCTAACCCAACCCTAATGCTATCCTTAACCCGAACCCGAACCCTATCCCTAACCCCTAACCCCTAACCCTACCCTAACCTAACCCTAACCTTCACCCTAACCCTAACCCTAACCCTAACCCTAACCCATAACCCATAACCCATAACCCATAACCCATAACCCATAATCCATAACCCATAACCCATAACCCATAACCCATAACCCTAACCTTCAACCTAACCCTAACCCTAACCCTAACCCTAACCCTAACCCTATCCTTATCCCTATCCCTATCCCTATCCCTAACCCTAACCCTAACCCTAAACCGAACCCTTAACCCTAACCCTAACCCTAACCTTAACCCTAACCCTAACCCTAACGCTAACCCTAACCCTAACCCTAACCCTAACCCAACCCTAACCCTAACCCTAACCCTATTCCTATCCCTAACCCTATTCCTATCCATAACCCTAACCCTAACCCTAACCCTAATCTTAACCCTAACATAACCCAACCCTCACCCTAACCCCTAACCCCTAACCCCTAACCCCTAACCCCTAACCCCTAACCCCTAACCCCTAACCCCTAACCCCTAACCCATAACCCATAACCCATAACCCTAAACCAATAACCCATAAACCTCAACCCTAAAACTAACCCTAATCCTAACCCTAACCCTATCCCTACCCTAACCCTAACCCAAACCCTAACCCTAACCCTAACACTAACCCTATCCCTATCCCTATCCCTAACCCTAACCCTAACCCTAACCCTAACCCAACCCAAATCCTAACCCTATCCCTATCCCTATCCCTAACATTAACCCTAACCCTAACCCAACCCTAACCCTAACCCTTAACCCTAACCCCTAACCCTAACCCTAACCCTAACCCTAACCCTAACCCTAACCCTAACCCTAACCCTATCCCTATCCCTATCCCTATCCCTATCCCTATCCCTATCTCTATCCCTATCCCTATCCCTATCCCTATCCCTATCCCTAACCCTAACCCTAAACTTAAATCTATCCCTATCCCTAACCCTAACCCTAACCCTAAGACTAACCCCTAACCCCTAACCCCTAACCCCTAACCCCTAACCCCTAACCCCTAACCCCTAACCCCTTACCCCTTACCCCTAACCCCTAACCCTACCCTTACCTAAACCTAACCTTAACCCTAACCCTAACCCTAACCCTAACCCTAACCCTAACCCTACCCCTATCCCTATCCCTATCCCTATCCCTATCCCTATCCCTATCCCTATCCCTATCCCTATCCCTATCCCTAACCTTAACCGTAACCCTAACCCTAACCCTAACCCTAACCCTAACCCTAACCCTAACCCTAACCCAACCCAAATCCTAAACCTATCCGTATCCCTATCCTTAACCCTATCCCTAACCCTAACCCTAACGCGACCCTAACCCTAACCCTAACCCTAACCCAACCCTAACCCTTAGCTT